>NC_061509.1:286589931-286855618 GCF_022539505.1 Lolium rigidum | reverse complement strand
TAGGATTTTTGGTGTAATTTCCTTCCACGCAGTTGATCTTCCGAAATATTGCATCCTGACGGTGCTTTCTCCGGCAACGAGAATCCGCAGCCCGGTGCGCGATCTCCAAATAATCATGAAACATGCAAAATAGATGAAATAACATAAGTATTGTGCCCCAATATGAATTATATCAATGAATAACAGAAAATTATGATATAAAATAGTGATGCAAATTGGACGTATCAGCTGGTAGGACAAAAGATGTTGTGCAAGTTTCTCATTGCGAGCACGTACGACTATAATTGGAAAACATGCCTACATGATTAACGATCTTGATATTCTGTCTTAATCCTATTTCAATCCTATCAATTGCCCGACTGTAATTTGTTCACCCAACACTTGTTATTGGAGAGTTGCCACTAGTGTAGATAGCTGGGAACCCCGGTCCATCTCTCATCATCATATACTCGTTCTACATGTCATTGGAAGTAGTATTAACTATTCTCTGGTGCCATTGCTCTCATACTACCATTACTGCTGCTGTGTTACTGTTATTATTGCTCTCATATCACTGCTACTTTCACATCACCCCTGTTGCTAGTGCTTTTCCAGGTGCAACTGAATTGACAACTCAGTTGTTAAGGCTTATAAGTATTCTTTACCTCCCCTTGTGTCGAATCAATAAATTTGGGTTTTACTTCCCTCGAAGACTGCTGCGATCCCCTATACTTGTGGGTTATCAGCTATCTTAATGGAGTCAGGGCCCATCATAGCTTCTTTGTATGTAGTTGGTTTATCATTGTTCAAAATCAATCCTTTATTCACAAATCATTTATCTGATCACAAAGTAAACCAGAACCTACAAGGTTCAGTAGGTACTTCGATCTCCATGACTATAAAACTTTGTAGACATGGGAGCCATGATCGTCGTGGCCGTTTCCGGAACCATTTCCGATGTTGCGCTACTCTGATCATCATGCTCAGATTCATCAACCTTATCTCAAGTTCCATTGTTCTCCCACTCAAATACTTTGCTAGAAACAATTTCTTGAAGTAAGCAAGTAACATCAACAAACACTTTTGTATTTGACTTCATAGTGGAAAGAATTCCCAATTTGTTTTCTAGGACAACAACAAAGACATTCATCCGATTTTGGTTATAAACTCATTTACTTATGCTATGCATATCAAAATTTAAGAAATGACTATTGAGGTTTATACCCACGCCATAACTCGTATGGTGTCATTTCAACGAATTATGATGATGCACTATTTAGTGTAAAAGCGGTAGTCTCTAAAGCATAATCCACAAAAATATAATGGCATCATTTTATTTTTATATCATCATTAATCCAACAAAGTTTGGATACGTCTCTGATGTCTACGCACGCTTCTATTCCTGTAGACAGTGTTGGGCCTCCAAGAGCAGAGGTTTGTAGAACAGCAGCAAGTTTCCCTTAAGTGAATCACCCAAGGTTTATCGAACTCAGGGAGGAAGAGGTCAAAGATATCCCTCTCAAGCAACCCCGCAATCACGATACAAGAAGTCTCTTGTGTCCCCAACACACCTAATACACTTGTCGATGTATAGGTGCACTAGTTCAGCGAAGAGATAGTGAAATACAAGTAGTATGGATGTATATGAGTGGTAATAACAATCTGAATAAAATATGGCAGCGAGTAAACATGCAACAGAACGATAAATAAACGGAGATTCGATGTTTGGAAACAAGGCCTAGGGATCATACTTTCACTAGTGGACACTCTCAACATTGATCACATAACTCGAATAAACAAATACTACTTTCTCTACACTCTCTTGTTGGATGACAAACACCATTCATTGTGTAGGGCTACAAGAGCACCTCAATGCCGGAGTTAACAAGCTCCACAACATTCGATGTTCATATTTAAATAACCTTAGAGTGCATGATAGACCATTGCAATTTAGACCGAGTACTAACATAGCATACACACTGTCAACAATAGCTATGAAAGGGGAATAGATCGCATCAATACTATCTTCATAATCTACAAGAGATCACAATCATAGCTTATACCAGGTACTACATGATGCACACACTGTCAACATTACATCATGGAGGAGGAATAGACTACTTTAATAACATCACTAGAGTAGCACATAGATGATATTCAACTAGATCACAAAGCTCATGATCACATAAAGATCACATGGGAGAGAGAGATGAACCACATAGCTACGGTACAGCCCTTAGCCTCGGGGAGAACTACTCCCCGCTCATCATAGGAGACAGCGATGGCGATGAAGATGGCGGTGGTGTCGATGGAGATGACTCCGGGGCAATTCCCCGTCCCGGCGAGGTGCCGGAACAGAGACTTCTGTCCCCCGAATTGGAGTTTCGCGATGGCGGCGGCTCTGGAAGGTTTTCTGGTGTTTCGTCAATCGGTGTCGAAGATTTAGGTCACGAGGCATCTTATAGGCAAAGAGGCGGAGTCGGAAGAATCCCGAGGGGCCCACCCCATAGGATGGGGTGACCACCCCTCTGGCCGCGCCGGCCTATCGTGAGGAGGCCCTGGGCCTCCCCTGGCTTGCCCTTCTGGCTCCGTGAGTCTTCGGGCGAAATAGAATTTCTGTGATTTTTCTGGATTTTTCCGAGCACTTTGGTTTTTGGGCCTTTTCTGCAATAAACAAACATAATAAACAGAAACTGGCACTGTGGCATCTTGTTAATAGGTTAGTCCAATAAATGTCATAATATGATATAAAGTGCATATAAAACATGTGAGTATTGTCATAAAACTAGCATGGAACATAAGAAATTATAGATACGTTTGGGACGTATCAAGCATCCCCAAGCTTAGTTCCTACTTGCCCTCGAGTAGGTAAACGATAACAAAGATAATTTCTTAAGTGACATGCTATCATAATCTGGATCAATACTATTGTAAAGCATATGAGATGAATGCAACGATTCAAAGCAATGGTAAAGACGATGAGTAAACAAATGAACCATATAACAAAGACTTTTCATGAATAGTACTTTCAAGACAAGCATCAATAAGTCTTGCATAAGAGTTACTCATAAAGCAATAAATTCAAAGTAAAGGCATTGAAGCAACACAAAGGATGATTAAGTTTGAGCAATTGCTTTCAACTTGTAACATGTATATCTCATGGATAGTTGTCAACATAAAGCAATATAACAAGTGCAATAAGTAAACATGTAAGAATCAATGCACACAGTTGACACAAGTGTTTGCTTCTAAGATAGAAAGAATAGGTAAACTGACTCAACAATAAAGTAGAAGATAGGCCCTTCGCAGAGGGAAGCATGGATTACTATATTTGTGCTAGAGCTTTTCATTTTGAAAACAAGAAACAATTTTGTCAACGGTAGTAATAAATCATATGTGTTATGTATAAGATGTCCTATAAGTTGCAAGCCTCATGCATAGTATACCAATAGTGCTCGCACCTTGTCCTAATTAGCTTGGATTAACATGGATTATCATTGCATAACATATGTTTCAACCAAGTGTCACAAAGGGGTACCTCTATGCTGATGCGTGTAGTTGACACGTCCGTTGGGAACCCCAAGAGGAAGGTGTGATGCGCACAGCAGCAAGTTTTCCCTCAGAAAGAAACCAAGGTTTATCGAACCAGGAGGAGCCAAGAAGCACGTTGAAGGTTGATGGCGGAGGATTGTAGTGCGGCGCAACACCAGCGATTCCGGCGCCAACATGGAACCTGCACAACACAATCACAGAACTTTGCCCCAACGTAACAACGAGGTTTTCAATCTCACCGGCTTGCTGTAAACAAAGGATTAGATGTATAGTGTGGATGATGATGTTCGTTTGCGAAGAACAGTAAAGAAAAATTGCAGCAGTTTGTATTTCAGATGTAAAGAATAGGACCGGGGTCCACAGTTCACTAGTGGTGTCTCTCCCATAAGATAGCAGATGTTGGGTGAACAAATTACAGTTGGGCAATTGACAAATAAAGAAGGCATAACAATGCACATACATATATCATGATGAGTACTATGAGATTTAATCAGGGCATTACGACAAAGTACATAGACCGCTGATACGTCTCCGACGTATCGATAATTTCTTATGTTCCATGCCACATTATTGATGATATCTACCTGTTTTATACACATTATATGTTGTATTTATGCATTTTCCGGCACTAACCTATTAACAAGATGCCGAAGAGCCGATTGTCTGTTTTCGCTGTTTTTGGATTCAGAAATCCTACAAAGGAAATATTCTCGGAATTGGACGAAATCAACGCCCAGGGTCCTATTTTTGCACGAAGCTTCCAGAAGACCGAGGGGGAAAGGAAGTGGGGCCACGAGGCGCCGACACAACAGGGCGGCGCGGCCTGGCCCTTGGCCGCGCGGCCCTGGCGTGTGGGGCCCTCGTGTGCCCCCCCGCGTTGCCCTTCCGCCTACTTAAAGCCTTCGTCGCGAAACCCCCGCATCCGAGAGCCACGATACGGAAAACCTTACCGTGACGCCGCCGCCGCCAATCCCATCTCGGGGGATTCGGAGATCACCTCCGGCACCTGCCGGAGAGGGGATTCATATCCCGGAGGACTCTTCACCGCCATGGTCGCCTCCGGAGTGATGAGTGAGTAGTTCACCCTCGGACTATGGGTCCATAGCGATAGCTAGATGGTTGTCTTCTCCTCATGTGCTTCATTGTCGGATCTTGTGAGCTGCCTAACATGATCAAGATCATCTATCTGTAATTCTATATGTTGTGTTTGTCGGGATCCGATGGATAGAGAATACTATGTTATGTTCATTATCAATCTATTACCTATGTGTTGTTTATGATCTTGCATGCTCTCCGTTATTAGTAGAGGCTCTGGCCAAGTTTTTGCTCTTAACTCCAAGAGGGAGTATTTATGCTCGATAGTGGGTTCATGCCTCCATTAAATCTGGGACGAGTGACGAAAGTTCTAAGGTTGTGGATGTGTTGTTGCCACTAGGGATAAAACATTGATGCTATGTCCGAGGATGTAGTTATTGATTACATTACGCACCATACTTAATGCAATTGTCCGTTGTTTTGCAACTTAATACCGGAAGGGGTTCGGATGATAACCTCGAAGGTGGACTTTTTAGGCATAGATGCATGCTGGATAGCGGTCTATGTACTTTGTCGTAATGCCCAATTAAATCTCACAATATTCATCATGTCATGTATGTGCATTGTTATGCCCTCTCTATTTGTCAATTGCCCGACCGTAATTTGTTCACCCAACATGCTATTTATCTTATGGGAGAGACACCTCTAGTGAACTGTGGACCCCGGTCCATTCTTTACATCTGAAATACAAATCTGTCTGCTATTGTTCTTTACTCGTTCTTGCAAACAATCATCATCCACACTATACATCTAATCCTTTGTTACGACGAAGCCGGTGAGATTGACAACCTCGCTGTTTCGTTGGGGCAAAGTACTTTGGTTGTGTTGTGCGGGTTCCACGCCGGCGCCGAATCTCCGGTGTTGCGCCGCACTACATCCCGCCGCCATCAACCTTCAACGTGCTTCTTGGCTCCTCCTGGTTCGATAAACCTTGGTTTCTTTCTGAGGGAAAACTTGCTGCTGTGCGCATCATACCTTCCTCTTGGGGTTCCCAACGAACGTGTGAGTTACACGCCATCAACCGCTATCCAGCATGCATCTATGCCTAAAAAGTCCACCTTCAGGTTATCATCCGAACCCCCTTCCAGTATTAAGTTGTAAACAATAGACAATTGCATTAAGTATGGTGCGTAATGTAATCAACACAAATATCCTTAGACAAAGCATCGATGTTTTATCCCTAGTGGCAACAGCACATCCACAACCTTAGAACTTTCTCGTCATCGTCCCGCATTTAATGGAGGCATGAACCCACTATCGAGCATAAATACTCCCTCTTGGAGTCACAAGTATCAACTTGGCCGAGCCTCTACTAGCAACGGAGAGCATGCAAGAACATAAATAACATATATGATAGATTGATAATCAACTTGACATAGTATTCAATATTCATCGGATCCCAACAAACACAACATGAAGGATTACAAATAGATGATCTTGATCATGATAGGCAGGTCACAAGATCTAACATGATAGCACAATGGGGGGAAGACGACCATCTAGCTACTGCTATGGACCCATAGTCCAGGGGTGAACTACTCACACATCGATCCGGAGGCAATCATGGCGATGAAGAGACCTCCGGGAGATGATTCCCCTCTCCGGCAGGGTGCCGGAGGCGATCTCCGAATCCCCCGAGATGGGATTGGCGGCGGCGGCGTCTCTGGAAGGTTTTCCGTATCGTGGCTCTCGGTACTGGGGGTTTCGCGACGAAGACTGTATGTAGGCAGAAGGGCAGGTCAGGGGCCACACGAGGGGCCCACACAACAGGCCGGCGCGGCCAAGGCTTGGGCCGCGCCGCCCTAGTGTGGCGCCACCTCGTGGCCCCACTTCGTAAGTCCTCCGGTCTTCTGGAAGCTTCGTGGAAAAATAGGCCCCTGGGCGTTGATTTCGTCCAATTCCGAGAATATTTCCTTACTAGGATTTCTGAAACAAAAAACAGCGTAAAACAAAGAACTGGCTCTTCGGCATCTCGTCAATAGGTTAGTGCCGGAAAATGCATAATAATGACATGTAATGTGTATAAAACATGTGAGTATCATCATAAAAGTAGCATGGAACATAAGAAATTATAGATACGTTTGGGACGTATCATATGCCGCCTGTACAAAGGTCTAAGGAGAAAGTTCGCATTGGATTTCTCGCTTTTGATTATTCTCAACTTAGATATCCATATCTGGACAACATAGACAACAGATAATGGACTCCTCTTTTAATGCATAAGTATTCAACAACAAATAATATTCTCATAAGAGATTGAGGATTAATTGTCCAAACTGAAACTTCTACCATGATTCATGGCTTTAGTTAGCTGTCCAATGTTCTTCTCTAACAATATGCATACTCAAACCATTTGATCATGAGAATCACCCTTACTTCAGACAAGACGAACATGCATAGCAACTCACATGATATTCAACAAAGGTAATAGTTGGTGGCGTCCCCAAAAACATGGTTACCGCTCAACAAGCAACTTATTAAGAAATAAGATACATAGCTACATATTCTTCACCACAATAGTTTTTAAGGCTATTTTCCCATGAGCTATATATTGCAAAGGCAAAGGATAGAATTTTAAAAGTAGCACTCAAGTAACGTACTTTGGAATGGCAGAGAAATACCATGTGGTAGGTAGGTATGGTGGATACAAATGGCATGGTTATTGGCTCAAGGATTTGGATGCACGAGAAGAATTCCTATCAATACAAGGCTAGGCTAGCAAGGTTGTTTAAAGCAAACTCAAGTATAAAACGGTGCAACAAGACTCACATATGAACATATTGTAAGTATTATAAGACTTTACATCGTCTCCTTGTTGTTCAAACACCTTAACCGAGAAAATATCTAGACTCTAGAGACCAATCATGCAAACCAAATTTTAACAAGCTCTATGTAGTTCTTCATTAATGGGTACAAAGTACATGATGCAAGAGCTTAAACATGATCTATATGAGCACAAAAATTGCCAAGTATCAAATTATTCAAGACATTATACCAATTACCACATGCAGCATTTTCTGTTTCCAACCATATAACAATTAACGAAGCGGTTTCAACCTTCGCCATGAAAATTAAAGATAAAGCGAAGAACACAAGTGTTCATATGCAACAGCGGAGCGTGTCTCTCTCCCACACAAGCATTTATTCAGGGAATGAAAATAAAAAAATGAAAAAAAAAGCACACAGACACTCCAAGTAAAGTACATAAGATGTGACCGAATAAAAATATAGTTTCAAGAGAAGAAACCTGATAATTTGTCGATGACGAAGGGGATGCCTTGGGCATCCCCAAGCTTAGATGCTTAAGTCTTCTTGAAATATGCAGGGATGAACCACGGGGGCATCCCCAAGCTTAGACTTTTCACTCTTCTTGATCATATATCATCCTCCTCTCTTGACCCTTGAAAACTTCCTTCACACCAAACTTCTCATAAACTTCATTAGAGGGGTTAGTACTCAGAAAACTTTAATCCACCTTGGCCCTGTAGTGACACATTGCAATAACTCAATAAAACATTATCTACAGCTCTCCACGTCTAGAAAGCCTCACTTAAAGTAAGAGACAATGCAAAAAAAACAGAGACATAATCTGTCAAAACAGAACAGCCAGTAAACACGAATTTTTAAGAGGTACTTCCGTTGCTCAAATCAGAAAACTCAAAACTAATGAAAGTTGCGTACATATCTGAGGATCACTCACGTAAATTGGCAGATTTTTCTGAATTTCCTACAGAGAATCTTACCCAAATTCGTGACAGCAAGAAATCTGTTTCTGCGCAGAAATCCAAATCTAGCATCAACCTTCTATTAGAGACTTCACTTGGCACAACATTGCAATAAAATAAAGATAAGGAGAGGTTGCTACAGTAGTAACAACTTCCAAGACACAAGAAAACAGTAGCAAAATAAAAACATGGGTTATCTCCCAAGAAGTGCTTTCTTTATAGCCATTAAGATGGGCTCAGTAATTTTAATGATGCACTCGCATAAGGATGAGAGTTGAAGCAAAGAGAGCGTCAAAAAGTAAGTATGAAACAATTTAAGCCTAACCCACTTCCTATGAGAAGGAATCTTGTACACAAATAAATTCATGTGGAGCAAAGTGACAAGCATAGGAAGATAAAACACGAGTAACTTCAAGATTCTCAACATAAAGAGGGGAAGCTTAATATTATTAAGACGCATATAACCATGTTTCTCTCTCTCATAATAACTTTCAGTAGCATCATTGATGAAATCCACAATATACCCATCACTTAAAACATTCTTATCATGATTCATATGCATAAAAGTATCATCAATTTTGGCATAAGAAGAGTTCTTCTCATTAATAGTAATTGGAGCAAGATTATTATCAAGAATTTGAACATGGTAAACAAGTTGCATACTAAGGGAATTGTTTTTAGCAATCCAATCATAACTATGAAAAGTTTTATAAGGATAGTTATAACCTATATCATAGCATTCTTTATAATAATCATCAAAGATTGGAGGCATAGTGTCATCATAAGAAATAGAATAGTTATCTTTCACAGTATGTTCATCTGCGACCATACCATCGTTGTTACTAGAAGGAGATGTATCAAACATATAATGATCAGTAGCAAAAGGATTTTCAAACACCTCATCCCCAAGCTTAGAGCTTTCTATATCATTATGGGAGGAAGCATGGATAGTACTGATACTATGGCAATTATTAACGTCATCATTTTCAGAATTAGTTTCCCAGAGATTTCCAATATCAAAAGTAGTGTGCTCTTTCAAATCATGATCACTAATGTAGGTAAAGGGCATAGGAAGATCATTGTACTCAGATTCATTATCATAATAATCATTAGGAGCAACATACTTACGGTTACCTATCGTTATCTCATACACGCGGGGATATGCCGTTACCTCTTTCTCTTTATTCCCCTTCTTCTTCTTCTTCGTTCCCTTCTTCTTCTTCTTCTCTTCCTTCTCCTCGTTCCCTTCTTTAGGAGGAAGAGGCTTGAAGGGAGGCTCCTCCACATAACCTGATTTATTTCCAGAAACAATAGAAGAAACTTGGGAGAATTCCTCCTTTTCATTAATAAGTTCAAAACACACAACGGTCCTATCATATGTTGGCAAAGTGTCATCTTCTAAAATATTTTGTAAGTATTTGTATGGCAATTATCAATGCAATAAGAAAAACACCCACGCAGGACATCATCAATATCAAGATCACTCATATGTAACAAAGAGATTTTTCTTGATAACTCTTCACACCACAAAAATAAAGTAAGTTCATCATGCTGATTAGGAGTAATTTCATCATCACAATTCAAATTTGCAGCACTCATGGGGTTCGAATTATCATTGGAGGAGCATTGAAAATTAAAATCACCCACTCTATGGCAAAGTTCGCAAATAAAAGGATAGATGGCACAAACCTTTTTACCAAGATCATCTAGAGCCCTAGACCACTTTCTAGTTTTTTCATTCATATGGTGGATACAATATTCATCTTCGATTTGATTAATTCCACAATGGTCTATGCATTCCACAAAAATTAACATGCTTATAAGAAACAGAAGTTTGGGCATGTTCATTGCAATCATTAATAACAGTTTCATCCTTCATGCAAGTGTCTTTAAAAGGTTCATGATACTTATCAAAATTCTTCCTAGGCAATTCAAAATGAGAGGCAAAAGCTTTATAAAGATTTGCAACAACTTGAGAGTCAAGACCATAAGTAGCACTCATACTTCGAATTTTATCAGTATCCATAAAAGTTTCAATGCATTCATAATCATAATTTATACCTGACTCTTTACCTTTGCCGTTCTCCCAATCTTCGGCGTTCTCCTCAATCCGGTCAAGAAGATCCCACCTCAGGGTGGGCATTCGGTTTTAACCGAAATTTCGGTTCGGTTTTTGCGGTTTTTGAACAAATTCGGTTTTCGAAAATGGTAACCGAAATTGGCATGAAAATTTAGGAAACCGAAGATTCGGTTAACCGACAAATTCGGTTCGGTTTTCGGTTAAAACCGAATGAACCTACTCACTTGAACAAATAGTAGGCATCACCGAAGAAAGCAAATAGTGATTGACATATCAACACAAAAAACATCAACTGCGCAAGAAATCGACATATGAGCACCAATCGTGGAGGGATGCTATTTGGTAGGCTGCGGCACTCGTGGTACAGGTGCATCACTCGTGAGCGGTTAAAAGGGGTAGCTAAGACTTCGAGCGACGTGTTCTATTATGCAGGGTTCACGCTATATTCAGAAAAAGCTAGTACATCAAAGACCAAAGTCATACATTGAATGAACAATTTTTGGAACATCAAACGCAATTGGGCTTCTATGGAATAATCGGTTTATGCACAAATTGATGGTAGGTTACTCAATTTGGTCTATTCGGTCTTGTTCGGTTGGTGGGGCTAAAAACCGAATTCTACCAAATTTAATTCGGTTAGTATAAATGGAAACCGAAAAAATAGCGGTTAATGGAAAAAACCGAGATTTCGGTTAGTTCGGTTTCGGCTTCGATTCGGTTTTCAGTTTCACGGTTTTTATGCCCACCCTGAATCCCACCTAGCTTCAACCTCCTTGCTTGTGAAAGATCCCTCCAAACATGCATCTAGATAGTCCTTGTGGTGTCCTGAAAGCCTTGCATAAAAATTATTAATAATAACATTACAGGGGAGCTCATGAATGGGACATTTGAGCATTAGTGACTTCAATCTCCCCCATGCTTGGGAAATACTCTCTCCATCACGAGGATAAAAGTTATAAATGTAATTTCTATCAGTATGCACTTCATGAGGAGGATAAAATTTAGAATAAAAGAGAGGTACAATTTCCTCCCAATCAAGAGAATGACTATTCTTCGACAATTTATACCAATGCGCCACTTTACCAGACAGCGAAATAGAGAATAGTTTCTTCCTCACTTCATCCATAGAGATACCTGCACACTTGAATACCCCGCATAATTCATGCAAAAACAGTAAATGGTCTCCGGGATGGATAGTTCCATCCCCTTCATAGCGGTTATCCATAACACGTTCAATAATTTTCATGGGTATCTTGAAAGAAGTACTTTCAGTAGGTGGATTTAAAATATCACAAGCATCATTAGAGTTATCGCATATGGGAGATAAAGCATTATCAGAGCAAATTGTCTCCCCTAAAGATGGGAAGCTAAAAATATCACAAAAACTAGCTTCCCCAAGCTTAGACTTCTCCATAGCATTAGCAGTAATTGCATTCATACTAATAACATTGCTACAATCATGCAGACAAGGTTCCATAGGTTTTTTAATTTTCGCATCAAACAATTCATATCTTAACTCAGGAAATAGATTAAAAAGCTCATTGTTGTTTTCCATTATGCCTAACTAGTGAAAAATAAAAACAAGAAACAAAAAAGATGCAATTGCAGGATCTAAAGGAAATAGCTTCGAGCACTCACACACCGGCAACAATGCTAGGAGATAGCTTAGTAGTCGGAGGATGTGAATACCTTTTACCTTACCTCCCCGGCAACGACGCCAGAAAATAGCTTGATGTCTACGCACGCTTCTATTCCTGTAGACAGTGTTGGGCCTCCAAGAGCAGAGGTTTGTAGAACATCAGCAAGTTTCCCTTAAGTGAATCACCCAAGGTTTATCGAACTCAGGGAGGAAGAGATCAAAGATATCCCTCTCAAGCAACCCCGCAATCACGATACAAGAAGTCTCTTGTGTCCCCAACACACCTAATACACTTGTCAGATGTATAGGTGCACTAGTTCGGCGAAGAGATAGTGAAATACAAGTAGTATGGATGTATATGAGTGGTAATAACAATTTGAATAAAATATGGCAGCGAGTAAACATGCAATGGAATAATAAATAAACGGAGATTCGATGTTTGGAAACAAGGCCTAGGGATCATACTTTCACTAGTGGACACTCTCAACATTGATCACATAACTCGAATAAACAAATACTACTTTCTCTACACTCTCTTGTTGGATGACAAACACCATTCATTGTGTAGGGCTACAAGAGCACCTCAATGCCGGAGTTAACAAGCTCCACAACATTCGATGTTCATATTTAAATAACCTTAGAGTGCATGATAGACCATTGCAATTTAGACCGAGTACTAACATAGCATACACACTGTCAACAATAGCTATGAAAGGGGGAATAGATCGCATCAATACTATCATAGTAATAATTAACTTCATAATCTACAAGAGATCACAATCATAGCTTATACCAAGTACTACATGATGCACACACTGTCAACATTACATCATGGAGGAGGAATAGACTACTTTAATAACATCACTAGAGTAGCACATAGATGATATTCAACTAGATCACAAAGCTCATGATCACATAAAGATCACATGGGAGAGAGAGATGAACCACATAGCTACGGTACAGCCCTTAGGCTCAGGGGAGAACTACTCCCTGCTCATCATAGGAGACAGCGATGGCGATGAAGATGGCGGTGGTGTCGATGGAGATGACTCCGGGGGCAATTCCCCGTCCCGGCAGGGTGCCGGAACAGAGACTTCTGTCCCCCGAATTGGAGTTTCGCGATGGCGGCGGCTCTGGAAGGTTTTCTGGTGTTTCGTCAATCGGTGTCGAAGATTTAGGTCACGAGGCATCTTATAGGCGAAGAGGCGAAGTCGGAAGAGTCCCGAGGGGCCCACCCCATAGGGTGGGGTGACCACCCCTCTGGCCGCGCCGACCTATCTCGTGAGGAGACCCTGGGCCTCCCCCTGGCTTGCCCTTCTGGCTCCGTGAGTCTTCGGGCGAAATAGAATTTCTGTGATTTTTCTGGATTTTTCCGAGCACTTTGGTTTTTGGGCCTTTTCTGCAATAAACGGACATAATAAACGAAACCGACACTCGTGGCATCTTGTTAATAGGTTAGTCCAATAAATGCCATAATATGATATAAAGTGCATATAAAACATGTGAGTATTGTCATAAAACTAGCATGGAACATAAGAAATTATAGATACGTTTGGGACGTATCAGTCTCTCGAATACTCCATCATAACTATGGTGTTCCGAAAAACGTGAGTGTTGAACAATTTCGTAAATCTCTTAGATGTTTGCTAAAACTCGTAATTCAAATATTTCCAATCATAAATATTTGATTTTTTCATAACATGACTTCCACTTCATGCTGAAATTTATTTGAATCTATTCAAATATTTCAAATTTCTTCCTCATTGAATAAATATGTCCATATATATACACTCAATTCATTGTTGAAAGTTTTCATGAAGTAGAGGAATCTTCCGGACACAACTATGCGTAAGAACCATATACATCATCATGTATGTTTCCACTAAGCTAGTTGCCTGTTCAACTCTTGGCCTATGAACGGTATTTCAGTCATTCCCTTTAGAAGAGATTTGCAAGCGCCGAACGATTCAAAAATTGAATGACTCCAAAAATGCATTTGCATGGAGTTCCTTCATGTGTTCCTTTGTAACATGACCTAAATGTAGGTTCCACAAATAAGTGGAATTCTCATCATTTTCCTTATGGCGTTTTAGCGTCAGTGTTATGCATGTGTGTTTCACCAATAAGGTTTATAATAACTTCTCCATCGTACATGGAGTACGATCATAATTTGAACAACTCATTGTTTTCATTTGACCAGAACAAAATAACAATTATAAAGTTCTTTATTATAAATCTGAAGGGATAGGTAGAATGCCAATGATGAACATAACAACATTTTATTTTGTTCCAGACATGCATTCTTACCATATTTCTTGTTAGTCACTTAGGCCATTATATTCTTATATTACGTTGTGGTGTATGACTTCTCATACCAACCAATATGGTACAAATACATAAGAATTTCATAGTGTGACTAAACAAAGAATACATTCATTTCTAGTCTTTTCTTTCTTTCTGCCAAAAAAGTTTTGTAGTTTCTCTTTTAGCTTTCTTCATTTTTCAGAAAACACTTCAACATGACAAGTGAAATACCAATAACTTTGAGGTTCTTACTTTGAAGTTGATCATCACATGACAAGTGTTTCAGATTTCTCTATTTGTAAATTTTTAATGTGATGAACAATTTCACTCACAATTTTTATCCATCAAATCATGATGACTTCTGAGACCATGTTTTTACATGCTAGACTTGTCAAGTTTAACCTCAGTATTCGCATGTGCAAATCTAGCTTGCACCCGTTGTATGCACACGTAGAAACTATAACACCCAATCATCACGTGATGCTTCGAAACGGCGAGTCTTAGCAACAGTGCATACTAAGGACGACCACTTCATGGATGTGCGAATATCGTTAGTACCCAAATAGTTGGAGATCGGGACGCCTAGCATCTTCAACCTTCGTACATTATCATAAAACTTATGAGTTTATGTAGTCTCACTAAATTATACTCTATCATCTTGCAACAAGAGGTCTTAGATATCACATATATCTCACACCTGGCTTATTTCTGAAAAAAAACTTACCAGCTCCTTACTTTTCAAACAGATTTGAACATCAAGTTTCATGGAGACAAGATAATTTTTTATACTTATTGAAACCATTGCTCTTTGAATCAGCAATTTGAGAATTACCAAAAATTTGCAATAGTACTTAATCAATTCTTGATTCTTTAACAATACGGTACCAGTTCGTAGAGTTACTTGTCAGATTTAACTGTGTTTCTATCTCAATTATCAGACTAGCGCATGGTAGATAACGGACGCCAATTATACAAAATTAACTCAAAAATACAATTCAGACTATGTTCAGGATAATTAGTTCAAGTTTTAATCTAATTACTAATGAACTCCCACTTAATTCAACATCCCTCATAGTTGTTAAGTGGCGATCCAAATTTACTACACCAAGTCCGATCATCACGTGAGATGATGTAGTTTCAATGGTGAACATCAACATGTTGATCATATCATCTATATGACTCGTGTTCAACCTTTCAGTTTCATGTGTTTCGATGCCATGTATGTACATGCTAGGCTCGTCAAGCAAACCCAAGTATTTTTGCGTGTGCAACATGGATTACACCCGTTTTATGTGAACGTAGAATCTATTACACCCGATCATCACGAGATGCTTCAAAACGATGAACTTTTGCAACTGTGCATACGAGGGGAGAACATTTCATTATCTTGATATTAATTTGAGGGATCATCTTATAATGCTACCATCGCGATCTAAGCAAAAAAAAGATGCATAAAAGGATTAACATCACATGCATGGATAATGTGATATGATATGACCTTTTCTTCTTGTGCCTTTGATCTCCATCTCCAAAGCACATGAGCATGATCTCCATCATCACCAGTATTGCGCCAAGGTCCATGGCACTGCTTCATGGTTGTCCATCGCTAATAGCAACTATAACAACTACTTGAAATAAAGCTATTACATGATGAATACACATGCAGGTCTTAACAAAATTAAAGACAGCCATTAGGCTCCTGCAGGTTGCCATAACACAATAGTGAACATCTCATACATCAAATATAGTCATCCTCACATAGCCATATCACATCACATGCTCCTGCAAAAACAAGTTAGACGCCTCTAAAAGTGTTTGCATGTTTTACGTGGTGGTTCGGGGCTGTCGAGTAAGATCCGATCTACCTACCAACAAGAACCACAATGTTGGTACAAGTGTTGTCAAGTGCAGATTACAAATAGGATCTTAACTATGGTGGGAGAGACAGACACCCGCAAAGCCACTTATGCAATACAAGTTACATGTTAAGCGTGGAGCAAATCTCATGAACGAGGTCATGTAAAGTTAGCTCGGGCGGCTTCATCCCCCCATCCCGCAAGATGCAAAGTGCATAAAAAGCAAGTGACAACAAAAGCATCAACGCCCACAAAACCATTGTATACTACTCGTGCAACAGATCTATGCATAGACACGGCTCTGATACCACTGTAGGGTTCGTTGCATAGGAAAGAAAAAATTCTACCGTGAATAAGAACAAAACCAAGATCCAATCTAGGAAAAGCCAATATCTAATCTATGAAGATCGAAGCAATGAGAAAGAAGAGAGACTACCCCTCAAAGATCCAAAGCCTAAATGAGATCAGATCTCGTGGTTGATGTAGACGATGTAACGGTGCTGCAATCCGGCAGCACTTTCGTACTCGGTTGCACGTACGGTGTCGATGAAGTCCTTTCTCTCCCCGTTCCAGCGGGCAGCGGAGGTGTAGTAGATCTCCTCGGAATCCCAGCAGCACAACGCCTGGACGATGGGCTGCTTCTACATGGGCGCCACCTTTTCGTGCCCGCCCATGGTGACCTGCGCCACCAGGTCTTGTCCCTGGTGCACTCTGCTGGACACGAGGACGTGCAGAAGACCCTCCATCGCCTCCGTTCTGATTTCTACATCCCCGGTGATGGCGCGTTGGTCCGTGACTGGGTGCGGTCATGCGTGACATGAGAGCGGAACATGACGGAGACGCTGCGACCCGCGGGTATGTTACAACCACTGGATGTGCCCTCACAGGTGTGGGCTGATATCAACATGGACTTCAACGAGGGCCTTCCCAAGTTGGGCGGAAAGTCCGTCATCCTCACGGTGGTTGACCGCTTCTCCAAGTACGCGCACTTCATCGCCCTCGGTCACCCCTATACAGCCGCGTCCGTGGCCCGGGCCTTCTTCGACGGCATCGTCCACCTCCACGGGTTTCCTTCATCCATCGTCAGCGACCGTGATCCTATGTTCACGGGTCACGTCTGGCGGGATCTCTTTCGGCTGGCGGGCGTAAAGCTCCGCATGAGTACGGCGTTCCACCCTCAGATGGATGGCCAATCCGAGGTGGTCAATAAGGTGATCGCATGTATTTGCGCTGTGTTACAGGTGATCGTCCACGAGCTTGGGTGGACTGGTTGGCTTGGGCGGAGTACTGCTACAACACCTCATATCACTCCGCCCTGCATGCCTCGCCTTTCGAGGTGGTCTACGGGGGCCCACCTCCGCTGATGCTTCCTTATGAGCCTGGCACGGCTCGATCCGAGACGGCGGGCGACTTACTCCGCACCCGCGACGAGATCCAGGCTGAGGCGCGCCAGCGTCTTCTCCAAGCACAGCAGCTGGCCCGGAAGTACTATGATGCTCATCATCGCGAGGCGGAGTTCGCGGTGGGCAATTGGGTGTGGCTGCGCCTCCTTCACAGGACCACGCAATCCCTGGACCCGCGCTCCAAGCGCAAATTGGGACCCCGCTACGCCGGTCCCTTTCGTGTGCTGGAGCGTGTTGGCACACACGCATACCGCCTTGAGGTGCCAGCTGGTTCTCGCCTCCACGACGTCTTCCATGTAGGATTACTGAAGGCCTACCGCAGGGACCCTCCTGCGGCGACCCCGACCATTCCTCCTACTTCGGTTGGCCGACTTCTGCTAGCTCCCGCGAAGGTGGTGAAGGTGATGCAGGCGTAGCTGCGTCACGGCGTGTGGCATGTCTTGGTGCAGTGGGCCGGCCTGCCCGAGGAGGAGGCGACTTGGGAGAAGCTCGACAATTTCCGCCAGCAGTTTCCAGATGTTCAGCTCGAGGATGAGCGGTTTGAGAAGGCGGGGAGAGATTTTATGGTCAGGCTCCAGTATGCACGGAAGAGGCCCAATAGTGGGCCGAATTAGAGGCTTACCCAAGTTATCTAGGGTTTAGAGGAGCTGTCCTCCTATATAAACACATGTACCCCTTCGATTATAATCAGACAATAAACATATACTGTTGTCGTCTCCCTCTGGAGACGGGAGCCCAAACCCTAGCCGCGCCCTGCCCTAGCCGCCGCCTTCTCTCTCTCTCGCAGCGACGGCGCCCAGCCGTCGGCGTCTGCGCCTCCAGCCTCACCGCCCTCACTTCCATCCCTATAATCTACGCCCGAGACCTGGTAGAACTGTACTCCCTACCATTTTTACCCCGTGAACATTTTTAAATGTTGACCTTTTTTTTACCCAATGAACATTTTTTAATTTGAATGTTTTTTACCTGGTGAATATTTTTAAAATTTGAATCTTTCTTAAAACCATGAACAATTTTTAAAATAGAATATTTTTTAGATCATGGACAATTTTAAAAAATTGTTCTCTCATAGGATTCGGAACTGCAAACCTGATCGCTATATCTATTTTCCGTCACTGAAGTTGTGTTCTGCCTGGTCGTTTGGAAGAAGCTGGGCCGGGCCGATCTAGCGAGATAGCCGAGCTTCGTGAGGGAGCACGAGTTCGGCTCACTTGAAGCGATAGGTAGGGGGTCCCGAGTTGGAGATGCCCTTACGGAAAACTCTAAAAAAAGGCCGACCTTCGCGAAGGGAAGGCAACTCACTCCGCACGCGACAAGTGGCGCGCTGTGGTGCCAGAAAATCCCTGGGAAGTGATCTCCCTGCTCGCCACGTGTCGCAAGGGGAAGCAAGGTGGGGATGGGGGAGGAGAGAGAAGACTGAGTTGTGTCAGTTTTCCCTTTTTTTTCTAGATTCGTTTTTTCAAAATTAAATATCTTGAGAACCGTAAGTCCAAATTGCGAACCGTTTTCACTTTTGAGATCCTCGCGTCGAGATCTTCGAAACTAGATCCCATGTTGATAGGTTTGAAGATACTTTTTTTTCGTACTTCCAATAGTAGTATGACTGTACCTGTGGTGTGTACCTAACTGTACCTGTGTTTCAACTGAAAAGTACTTATGTTTTTAGTGTGTTTGGTGCAATTTTTCCCTTTACTCGCTAACTGTACTCGCCCGTGTGCGGGACTGTACCTGTACTTACGCGCGATTGTACCTGCTCGTGTGTGCACTGTACGTCTGTACATGTACTTGCTCGTGTTCACGACTGTACCTGCTCGTATGAGCGTTTGTACCTGTTCGTGTGCGCGACTGTACTTGTACTCGCTCGTGTGTTCAACTGTACTCGTGTGTTGTGCGTGACTGTACCTGCTCGTGTGCGCGACTGTACCTGCTCGTGTGCGCGACTGTACTTCTATTCATGTACTTGCTCGTGTGAGCACCTGTACCTGGTCATGTGCACAAATGTACCTGCTCGTGTGCGTGACTGTACTTGTACTCGCTAGTTTGTAGAACTGTACTCGTGTCTAAATCACGTAAGTACAAGTGAGCTGCTTGTATGTAAATTATGAAGCTTTGTTTTCATCAGGCGTAAGTACGTGAGCCATCCTCACATGGATGGATCGATACCGCGGCAGTGTACGCGTGCAGATGGATCGTACTCGTACGCGCGCGACGGAGCGAGTACATGCGGGACGGAGCACGCGGGCGACGGAGCGAGTACACGCGGGACGGAGCGCGCGGGACGGAGCGAGTAAGCGCGGGGATGGATCGTACTCGCTCGCATGGCCAGCATCGCGCGGAGGTTGACACGTGTCAGTTTTTTATGCGATGCGCGGGGCGAATTTTCCCTTTGCGAAGGTTGGTCTTTAGGTAGTGGTACCCTGCCCTTACGGCAGGAGGAAAGAGATGTTGGCGTACGTCTTGGGCCCAATCTTGGCGCCTGCCTATGGTCTGGCACTCTGGCCTCTGGGGTTGCTCGTCACATCGGGCGTGGGCCTCCTGGCTGGGTTCGCTCGTGACATCATGCACAAACAAACCCTATACGCCCTGCTTTTTCGGCATGACCTCGACGCCTTTCTCTTTTCCAACCTACGATGCAATCCCTAACCATATCCCCTTCGCCGGCCACAGCCCGCGTTCCGCCGCAGGGCGGACGGCGAACGGCGAACGGCAACGGAAGGACACGTGAAGTATCCGCCGCAGCGCCGGCGCCGACCACACGGAGGACCCGGAAGCGCCGAGGCAGATGGCAGTAATCGATCCGCGCACACGGACAATAAGGGGGCGATAGACATCAGATCCGATGAAATATAGATCTGGATCCACCAGATCTGGTGCTACCGGTGTCTGGCTAGCTGATTTGAGGGGAAATCTTTTTATCCGCGGCCACAGGTTGGTTTCGAGTTGACTTTTTTAATCAGGCCGTCGCTTCTTTTGTTGGATGCGTCTAACCATTTGGCAGTGCAGGGACCTCTGATTGAAGCCAATATCAACAGCCTCCTCTCCGTCAACGGCTGGGCCCTTGAGAATCCAGTGATTTTGTTTTTGTTTCGCACGACTGCTATGTCAATCTAAGGAAATTGTTTATCTCTATTTTTTAAAGGTAATTTAGATTGAAAGATGTGTAACTACTTTTGTTAATTCTGTTACTTGATAGTTTAATATTGTATTATTTTCTGAAAGAGATGTAGTTCTGATTTTATAGTATGATTTATAGTGTCATTTTATTCGTGATCTATGTTAATTCTGTTTGTGTTCAATATCAACACAGAGTATACTTTATTAAAATTACATATTTTTTTTCTTTTGCTTATTTTTTTAATAAGTTTAAATATATGCATGTCTTTTGAAAAACGAATTTGTACTGTATTACGTTTGGCTATTTAGATGAGGTAGTTGCCGTCTTCCACTACGATCTCTATTACTTTGTTAGTAGAAAAATGATAGGACATGAAATAATCATACATGTGTTAACACCACGATTTAATGTCAATACGAAAAAGATTTTATGTGTGTAGATAATTCTGTTTTTCTAGTATGATCTGTAGAATACTATTTCATTGGTTGATTGTACTCATTGTGATCTGCAGTGACATGGAAAAGTATTGTCCCTTGTGTCGTACCAAGCTTTTGATAAAAAATAAAAAATATATCAATATTTTGAGAAAATATAAGTTAAAAATCTCTCTTTCTTAGCCTTTGTAGTTAGTTCTAGTTTTCTAATATAAAGTGGCATTTCATTAGTAAATTTGTATCATTTATACCAAAATTAAAGATAAGTATATATATATATAATTTATGGTGAAAAAACTTGAATTGATATTTCATATGCGCCTTTCACATATGTATAGTCATCAGTATTTATGTATTTTTCATCCTTAGCGGAATTCATTGTTATTAACTAAGTAAAACACAATCATGTGTAACATTGATCTCCATCCATATCAAGTGGTAAATGTGATAGAGATGGCATAGTCATGTGCCTCGTTTTACATTTTTTAATAAACATAAATTGATGACTTGCTTGAGGAAGAGTTCATATTGTAATAAATCATGATGATAGATCAAGTGTTCTAGTGTGATATATGATTATGCTTTTGTGCTTAGTATACTCAAATTTGATGACGACGTGGACAATATGATTACATTTATCTTGTACAAAGGTCTAATAAACATAATGTATACCTTTTTGTGTAGACAACTATCGCCATCTAGTATGATTCCATTGGTCGATTTGTGTTCATATGCCATATCGGCATAGTCTGGTGGTTTGTGGCACCCACCTTTAATAGACATCAGTATGATTTTTTTGCGAAATAGTTCTTAAATTTTTAGAAAGCATT
The DNA here is from genome assembly GCF_022539505.1 of Lolium rigidum. Taxonomy (NCBI): domain Eukaryota; kingdom Viridiplantae; phylum Streptophyta; class Magnoliopsida; order Poales; family Poaceae; genus Lolium; species Lolium rigidum. The sequence goes on along the minus strand of NC_061509.1, from coordinate 286,833,606 downwards.
CGTACTTTCAGTTTTCTATATAACGTATTGTCTTATTGGTGAATTTGTGTCCAGCGGACTAGAATTAAAGATAGAACACTTATGTTTGTTGGACTTGTATTTAAGATGCGTTCTTCCTGATGATTGAGTTTACTAGCTTGTTCTATGATTTATATCATGTAGTTTGATTGATATCTTCATATGAGAATCAGCCTTTTAACTATGTACAGAGTAAATGTCTAGGTGATGTATGCTGATAGCTAACAAATCCACTGTTCAAAGAATTGACTTGATATAAAAGAGCAAACAGATTACAACTAGGAACACCACAAATATTATGTTATGAAATTTAAAATCTCAAAACAATGCACAGAGATTGTGAATGGACATGCCTGCTTATCAAGTTACCTCTGGTAGAGGGGAAGTGCGAGTGGGCAGGCTGATCATCACCACTAACTCTAATATTTATAGGAGTAAATATGGGAGTAAAAATAGCGCTGTTTTTTCTCATATAACCATGGATTGTTCTCATCCTTGGACCCAAATGCTACCAACTGCATGTGATATGAAGTATAAGAGCATACCTCCTTACAATGCAACAGAAAATCTAAATTGCTGAACATATAAACAGAGCCATCAACGTGTTTGGTCCAACCACATTGATCTCATTGACAATCTAAGAAGTGTCGTGTCTGAGGAAGCGAGTGTCAAATAACCATCATACTGATGCAGCGTCACATACCAAAATTCAGCTCATGTTAAAAATATGTCAGATTTTCTTCCATATTCGGCCCAAATCAGTCTTGCAACTGGTGAGTCCAGACTCCCACTTTTTGTTGTTCAATCTACTTGAATAACAGATCATAACGTACAGACTTACATTATTTTCCTTAGCTTCAACTCGAACCACGAGAAAATTTGATCGGGCTGAGAGGTGATAACTTCCATAGCAGCTAAGTTTCTGAAACAGAATTACTGCCCACAGACTGGTACAGTGCTTCACATATAGTGCACGTGGCTTCTAGGGGCCAAGACTATCAACGCTTTGGAAAATGTACTCTGATGTGGCACGGGGACGTATCCTTTGCAGAAGAATTGCCATCAAGACTGCATGCTTAAATATTGGAGCAGAAGATCTCTGTTTTTTCCCATACATGAACCCTGGATAGTTTTCTCATCATTTGAGCCAAGTGCTACCAGCTGCAGGTGATATGAAGAGCATACCTGTTTACAATGTAACAGTGAATCTAAATTACTGAACATATAACCAGAGCCATCATTGTGTTTGGTCCAACAACATAGGTCTCAGTCACAATCCAAGTAGCGTTGTTCCTGAGGAAGCCATGAATCATGATCCACCTGTCGTACTAATGCAATGCCACATACGAAAATTCAGCTCATGTTAAAAATAAGAGGTTTTCTTCCGAATAATATTATATTATTTGGCATAGAGCAGTCTTGCAATTGGTGAGTCCAGAGTCCCACTTTTAACAGGTCAATCAACTTGAATGCAAAAGATCACAGTGTACATATTTTTTCCTTAGCATCAACTTTAACCACAAGGAAATTTGATCAGGCTGAGATGTGATGACTTCCATAGCAGCTAAGTTTCTGATCCAGAATAACTGTGCACGCACTGGTACGGTGCTTCACATATAGTTCTATTGACTTCTAGAGGCCAAGACTTTCAACACCTTGGAATATGCACTATGATGTGGCACGGGGATACATCCTTTGCAGAAGGAATGCCATCATGACTGCATACGCCTTGAAATGGTGTCATCTAGCATACAATTTGAAATATATCAATTACAAAAAACTAAATGTTGCGATTCTGGGGCTGCAGATTCAATGTGCATGATGGTGACTAGATGAATTTATGAAGCAAGAAGGTGGAGAACTCCAGATTTGCCCCAAAAATACATATTTTTGGATGATGCAAATGGCACTAAACCAGCCATATGTGTTTGTTGCGAAAATAACAGCATTTAAATGTTAAAATACTCAGTTTTGATAATTGATGAAACCATCATTTTCAGGCAGTCTCACCTTCTCCTTTATATAGAGCATCTTAGATCCATGTAATCAGAGAGAGCTATGTAGATTCAGTGGATTCATTGTCTCAAATGTTGTCTCAAACATTCACATATGAAGCATGTCCACTGAGACAATCCTATGTCTAAACATTCTATGGATTCACATTGACCATCCAACTGAGTGGGTAAACAAAACTGTGTGTTGTTTATTTCAAGTATCCTCACATGCAACTATTGTTTGCTTCTCATGGCACCCATGCCATTTACAGATCACAATTTGCAATATTCTGTAATGAGATCAAATGTTTCATCTGAGTATAAATGGTTCACCAGATGAAAGGTAGACTGAGAGTGTTTGCGATTGCTTTTTTCTTTTTTTGCATTTGCAGAACATTTTTGCAACCTTGTTTCAGAAAGAACTTTCCCTGCATGTGCAGATCACAATGTGAATTACTTACTGGAGATGTACCAGCAGCCTAGATTAGTTTAGTTATCTAGTGGTATCTGATTTTTTTAAACTACCTTCGGACTCCATCCTACGCATCCTCTGAGGTCACAAAAGTGTTGTGACACATCTAAAACGACTTCTATTGTTGTTTAATCTGATGTTGGAAAATTGTTTTGTTAGGAACTTGTTTGTATTGAAGATGTTGATCATCATATCTAAAATTGAGACTTCAACTGTTGTTTAATCTGATGTTAGAAAATTGCTTGGTAGTAACTTTTGTATTTTAGAAGATCACATTGCTACAAACACGTCAAAATTTACACTTGCTCATCCCCAGCTATACACTGAATCTCACATCTGACCTTTCAATGAATCATTATACCTTTACATGAACATCGTGTTCACGGATGATGCTTGTTTCACCAAATGCCACAGTGTGTTTTTATGATATCTTGGTCAAGGTACAATTTCATTTATCGCTGCTTTCTGATAAATAACTATGCTGTCAGTAAGTCATCATGATTCTTATTCGGTTGGTTTTTCTAGTTATCACACCCACCTTAGTAAATTGGTTCTTGAGAATGTCAACAATTTCTTAAGCTCAGGCTATTATAACTAGAGCAGGTTGGAGGGCTTTAATGTGATCTACTGGTCGAAGTTATGAACTCATAAAGATGACAAGATATGTTAGTTTTATTTCCTCGAGTATAATTATTTTCTGTTTTGAAACCTACTGCTGTGATAACGAATGCTCAAACTGTTTCTTGAGCACCTGTTTGCATTATCTCCAACATTTACATGCATTCTTTTTTATTTCGATTGAACTTTACTATCTTTCAGGGGAACATTGAAGATGAAACTGGGGGTTTTCATTGTGCATGACAAGAAATTTCATAACCAATATCAAGGTCAACAGCTTGGAATTTCACTTGTATTACCGAGGCAGATGTAACATAGCCACACCTCACTGTGGCGTGTGGTCTATCTATGAAAGCCTCCGCTCAGCAGGCTCCGAAGCCCCCTCACAAACACTAGCTGAAACATGCAGTTTTGGGGGATGAGCGGTCTAGCAAGGTAATCCATCCACGAGTCTTTCTTGCGCTACCTACAAACTCAGATTATGTTTCTGGTGGCAGTGCTGTATACAGCTTACTCCAGGTCTGGTGGGTTGGTGATTAGGGGAGATGGGGTCAAAGAGTAGCTACTGCCTCATAGACAAGCATAGATCCCGCGGAAACATGGAGAGAAAACCAGTTTAGTCATTTACTATCTGTTGGTCTTACTTGTAGGCGTTAAACTCCTCGTTTATGTTAGTAGAAAACAAGCAATCAGCATCGCTCAGAAAATATCTTATACATCTCTAAACTGTATGGCCGCTTGAAATGCTGTGCCCTGGCTACTCCTGTAGTTCCCTGAGCTGCCAGTTGCTGAGATTGTTCTCCGTGGTGACGGCAAGTTATGCGTCAGCTTGCGTGTTAGTGCGAAGTCGCCACCTGCTCCCTGAGTAAGGCGGTAGTTGAATGGCGTTATTTTTTTCCCTCTTAATTCTCCTTCCTCCATGGATTTTGCAGAGTTTGTGTGGTCTGCGGTGTGCACCAGTGCGTTGTGATTGTCTCTACGGTGGTAGTTCGGTTGTCGTCGACCTGGTCCTTGCTGCTCTGTTTCTTCCTTGACTGAGGTTGGTTCTTTTATCTCCCCTGTTGCAGCTGTAATTTGTTTATGTTTTTGGTTTAGGGACCTGCTGATGTGTGGGCTGGTGCTTATAGAGAGTGCCTGTGTTGGATATGATTTCCTCGGGTTGGATTGTTTGTGTGTTCCTGTGATGAGGGCTGAGGGGTTTGGTGAATGGGGACAGGGGGTATGGACGATTTCCTAATTTGTCCGATTTATTAGTTGTCACTTTCTTGGGGTTCGCTTTTTCCATCTTACGCTTTTGTGCTCGGGATTGGAATTTGTTACTTCTGTTGTTTGTTTGGTGATGGTTTTGGTGTTATCTTATGTTGTAGATGCGTTTCAGGTGGCGTTGGGCAACCAGTTGCATGCGCATGCGCCTGATATTGGTCTTTGTCCAAATGCTTTTTACTCTGTTTGTGCTCTTGTTCATTTGTTCCCCTTGCTGCCTCCTTGTGCTTGCCGTGGCTCTGACAGCAGCCTTCCAGGCCATAGCGTAGGTATGGTCTGCCAAGTTTGTTTGTTGGCCTCAAAGATCGCCTCAAGTATGTGTTTTGCCGCAAGTCGAGTCAACCGCATATGATCTTCTATAGGGAGATGAATGCTGCTGTTATGTACTAGCTTTGCATTGCCACGTCACCCAAGTAAATGCAATTATACGCATGTCTTTTCTTTTCATGAATGAATTGATAAACAGCGTGTGTCCCTGCGCATGGGGAAATTTGTGCTGTGTGTAACGTTAGCTTGCAAATAAACCTGGTGGTTCTGAGGATGAATATACATACTAAATGAACCTATTTTCCTTCTTCACAGACTATACGTTGGACTGATGCAATGAAATATATCCGTGGGTATTAATTGGTCATTGGGTCATTGACATGATTCCCTTTTTCACAGATAGCAGTAAATGACTTCCATCCATAGACTTGAATGATCAAAAGCAAGTACAGAAACAGTTTATACTGGCGTTGGTGCAGACTTTTAAACCTCGGGAGTTTTACACGCATCATAGGTAAGTAGTCACATCGACATAAGTATCAGTCTGACATCATTGCACTAAGCCACAGTTTCTCTTTGCCTCTCACATTGCTTTGCAATATCTCTCTTCTGCTTAATGATTCTTCTTCTTGTGACGGATCTGTAACAAGAAACATTATGTTAGTAATAATATCGTAGAAATTATAGTAGCAAAATAGTATACAGTAGTTCCATGCATGATCATGATCATTTGCTAAACCAGGCCCATGTTATTTGTAAAAAACAGTAGGTTGGTGTTCAGACTCAAGTCATCATAGGCCATTCCATCGCGCACACTGTGTGAATACTGCACCACTACAGGCACACTACACTGTTCAAAACTCAGGTATTGCTGTTTGTATTCCTAAAGAGCATTGAATAGTTCAGAAAGTAAAACTCAACTACACGCCTATGCTAAAAAGCAGCCTGTCGCCTAGGACCTTAAACCCTGCACTCCACTATTTATTTCCTTTTGACCTTTTCAAAGCATGGATATGTTAATTTAAGTCTAGTTTTATTTGCTCACAGTTAGCACAAAAGAGTTGTACGGTATAACTCCTATATTATATGGACAAAAATCTGATTATCTGGTACATCCATCTACCTTTCCCTGTGATGTAGTCATGAATATGGTCAAGAATTCGCAGCTTTGTGAACAGGCAGTCATTTCTTATTTAAAACAAAAATGATTTCCAGAAGTTGCTCTCCACTTCGTGAAAGTTGAAAGACCAGATTTATCCTGGCCCTCGAAAGCGGCAACATCCAAATTGCTGTTGCTTCAGCAAAGGAGATTGATGACAAGTATCATTGGTACAAGTTGGGAATTGAGGCTCTGAAAGCAAAGGAAATGTCGGTATTGTTGAATATGCATATCAGAGGACGAAGAATTTTGACAGGCTTGCTTTTCTGTATCTGATAACTGGTTATTTGGACAAGGTGGGCTTTATGTCCCCGGGCGACTGTTTACCAAAAACACAGTTCTCCGCAAAGTCGTAAGATCGTTTATGGGGGCTGACGCCTGCCCAGTGCCGGAAGGTCAAGGAAGTTGGTAGAAAAAGTTAAAGAGCCTTATAGACAGCCTAACATATGTACATCCCAGGTTTCTGGCAGCACTATTCTCAGGCCCTTGGCGCCGGCCTTAGACCAGAGCCTAGCTTTTTCTTTGATGCGTGAGGCACAGCCTAACATTCCTGCAGAATACATAGATAGCTGTGGGCAGAATAAAAATTTGATGGGCCAGTTCCACAATGCGTTGTTTCTTGTATGTTAGGAAAAGAGTTGAGATCCTGGAGAATGCGGGACAGCTACCTCTTGTATATGTAGCTGCTGCCACTCACAGACTTGCTGAAATTGCTGATAGTGATAGGCTTGCTAGTGAATTGGGAGAAAATGTAGTGATTGGCCACTTTTAATTCCTCCTGAATGGAAAACTAGTTCACTTTTAATTGCTCCTGCACCTCACAGCTTGTAGTGATTGGTCATTGTTGAGGGTGCTGCGTGGTATTTTTGATGGTGGACTAGATGCTACTGGGAGGGCAGAGCAGGAGGAAGACTATGAATATGCTGGTGCTGGAGGTGATTGGGGATATGAAGACCACATCGAGGAAGTGAAACAAATGAAGAGGATGGAGAAGAGGAAGGTGGCTGGGACCTTGAAGATCTGGAATTGCCGCGCGAGGCAGATACGGCAAAAGCTACCGATTCTGCCTGCTCCGCTTTGTTTGTGGTTCTCACACCAGGCATGACTCATCTCTTGCTGGGTAGCATGCCGCAGCTGCGAATTTTGACAGCTGCAATGCGGTTGCTTGGCCGGCAGTTGGGCATCACGAAATTTGCTCCTTCGAAGGCCTTGTTTCTTGATGCACATATGGGAAGTCATACATATCTGCGTGCATTTGCAAGCGCTCCAGTGATACCTGTTGCTGTTGAGAAAGGCTGGTGTGAATCTGCTAGTCCCTTTGTGAGGGGCCCACCTGCACTTGTGTTTAGCTTCTCACAGATGGACGACAAGCTCAAGGCTGCGAGGGTAAATTCCCAGAAGCGCTGAGGCAGTTCCCTTAACATACTGTATATATATATTTAAAGTCTAGGCAGAAAATAAGTACCCGATACACAACATATATGAGTAATACACTAGACACATTGGGATTTTGACTTTCAGGCCACTGGTTTGGAAACTGATGATTATGGTGGCAGTACATGGAAGTGCAAGGTTTAGTTCCATCGGGTAGCATCTTAAACCAGTTTATCATTTATCATCTATTGTTACACATGCTAAATAGAAATGGTGTGCCAATTCTGGTGGCAGGGAGAAAAATAGTGATGAACAAATCGATGGATAACGAGAGCAAGGCCAGGACAGCTAACGAGAGCAAATAGTGAGAAAAATAGTGATGAACAAATCGATGCACACTAACAAATCGATGGATAACGAGAGCAACGCCAGGACAGCTGAATGTTGTATAAGTTTTTTTAACAGTAACCAGAGTTTGAATTACCCTCTTCAGCGTCTCCCTCTTTGCTGCTTTAGCTTCTTGGGCTCGGACGAACTTGAGCATGTTTGAGCACCGATGTTCTGCCCGCACTCTGTTGCTCACGAACCTCCCTCGGCACGCATCGCAAACTGATGGCAAGTCAACCATCTCTACACAAAATCAAGGAGATGTGACAGTCAGCGCGGGTATCGGGAGAATCGGGAATCAGATGTCACGGCGCGAGAATCGGGAATCAGATGTCACAGCGCGAGAATCGGGAATCAGATTGCAAAATATGCTAGGGATCTGATCGGAAGTTGGCACAGTTCGGACTAAAATAGGCGATGGGGGCTTGAGGTGGGGTACCTTCGAGGTTCGACTGCAGGATCAAGCCGGTGATACTCTTCTTCGCCGGCAGCGTCTCCCGGCGGCGGATTGTCGGCGGCGGATTAGGTCTTTTGGCTTGCGATGCGGGGGCGTGACCACTGAGACCCCTGGGCTAATGTCGCTTTCTTTCTGATTTTTTGTTTACTTATTCTGTTTTTTTTTTTTTGCTTTAAACCATTTCTCTTTTTTTTTCCCCCGAACTTGAAAGCAACGAAAGGATGCTGACTTTGTTTTAAGGACCGTGGATAGTTTTGTTCAATTTTAGGAGTTTTGAGTCTGTTTTATGTTATTCTATTTTCCGGTCAATAAAAAATGGCGATTAGAGCAGTATCACCCAAAAGCAGTGCAACTAAGAGCAATTCTACCTTATCCTAAAAAAATCAATCATCTAAAATCGTCTTCGGAGGATAAAAGAGATATTGTGACATCTTAAGCGACCCGATTTATTTTAAACACTAAAAATATCTGTTTGATCTCTGTTCAGGACACAAAGTCGGATAAAAGAGATATTGTGTACTCTTAAGCGACCCGATTTATTTTAAACACTAAAAATATCTGTTTTGATCTGTTCAGGACACAAAGTAACCCGTCTTGTTATTATTTTTGAGAATCATCCGGCACTTTTTATTATATCAAAATTAATGGGATACAAACATCCGCGAGCGGATTGACGAACCGAACATGTCTCCCAACAGAAAGGGTTAACAGCAAGCGCACAAAATAAAGGAGGCGGCGTTTTGGCTCATATGAGCAAATGCTTCTATTATGCAAAATAATTTAGAAAACAATTTAAAAAATGTCAAAAAATTCTGACATATTTTTTTTTGGTGTACATCCAAACATTCTATGTTAGTGCACAAGTTTTTGTGGAGAAACAATATTTTATGTGGCGTGTAAAAAAAAGACAAAAAAAATCTACTGTACCTAGTCGTGTTATAGCATCAAAATTTGTCATTTTAGAAGAGCCAGATAATTTTTTTTTGAAAACTTGTGTACGAACATAAAATATGTAGATATACATGAATTTTTTTATTTTAGAATTTTTTAACACTTCGAAATGTAGATTCACACAGCAGAAGTAAATGCTTCTATGAGCCAAAGTGAATATCTCCAAAATCATGCGCTTCCTTATACAGATTCACACAACAGACGCTCGCTAATTTTTTTTATACAGAATCGGTTTTCAATTTTTTGAACGTGGGCGAGTCTCTAGATTTTTCAGACGCGCGAATAAATACACCGCGGAAAAAGCGCTTTACCAGATGCTATAAAATACAACGCCAAAAATAAATTTTGCATACATATGATTGAAAATAAGATCAGACATAGTACTAAAAGTACATTTTAAAGAACGATAATTAAATGGATACAATACATCAATATATCTGAGAAGTCGAAGTTCCCGCTCTGCCTTCTTTTGCGCAAAGAAGGCGCGCTCGTCGATGACATCCTACGGGAAGGAGGCGGCCCACGCCTCCATGGCGCGTTCATCCGCCTGCGCAATGGCGCGTCGCGCTGAAGCTGCTTGCGGCGGCGACACTGCTGGGCGGTGACGAGGCAGTCGAAGCCACCCAAGAACTCCACCTCAGCGAGCGACTCGCAGTTCTTGAAGTTGAGCTGCTGGCAGGGCGCTCGAGGCATCATGCCGCCACGTCATAGGCGCGCGACGCCTGCTCGACGACGTCGATGGTGCCGAGGGTGAGGCGAGCGCAGCCGGCGTGGATCTCCGCATAGAACGTGCCGCTCGGGCGGGCACACACACCGATGAAACCGAAGGGTTTGCGCCTGGGGGGCATGGAGGTGGAGCAGTCTCCACGGCCGTGGTGCGTGGCAGACGAGAGGGTGGCGCTTGGCGGGAGGGAGTTTTCAGCGGCGGTTGGGGATGTGTCACGTGCGTCGTTTTATACCGCGCGCCAAATCTCTCGCGCGCGGTGATACGAGTCTCAAACGTATCTATAATTTTTGATGCTTCATGCTTATTTTACACCAATTGATATATGTTTTATTTACACTTCGTGGCATTTTTATGCATTTTCGAGAACTAACCTTATTAATAAGATGTCTGTCAGTTCCTGTTTTCATCTACTTTTATATTTCAGAAAAGTTGTATAGGAAATATTCACGGAATTGGATGAAACAAAAGCCGAAGTTCCTATTTTTTCTATCACGAAGACGGAGTCTAGAGGAGAGACGAAGAAGCGCCAGGCGGCAGCCACATCATACCTGGGCGTGGCCCACCCCTGGCCGCGCCTAGGGTAGGTGCGAGCGTCATGGCGGGTCGCGGTCGCGCTCAAGCGAGCGGCGACTTCAGATCGGCGCCGCGGGAGCGGACTCGGGATGCGGCGGCTGCGGCCTGCGGTGGTTGTGCGCGGCCTCAGGCGGGCGTCGGCGTGGTGGCGGAGGCTCCAGGCATGGCGACGGGGGTCGGCAGGCGCGGGCGCGCTGGCATTCTTCTTGCGCCTGGCGGCGCGGGCCCGGATCTGGGCCGCGCGGGCCGTGGCCATTGCGTGGTGGCGCGAGGCCCTGCTCCGGTTCTGCGCGTAGACGTGTAAGCGCGCTGGCGGCCAGGGTCCCTCATCCCTGGCGCGGTGGAGGCGTCGGGGTCGCTGCGGCCGGCCGATCTGGGCCTTTGCGGCCCCATGGCGCGCCTCCTCGACGGCGCGGCGGCTGGGGAACGGATCTTTGACGTCTCCCCTCCCGATCTGGTGCTCCGGCAGTTGTTTGAAGCGGAGTGTGGTGCTGGTTTTGACTGATGCGTCGGGTGTGGGCGTCTGGTGGTTGGCGGCAAGGTCACATGCTCTGTTGGCCGCGCTCCTTCAACCCGAGTTTCAAGAGAGCTCGATGGCGGAGATGGCATGCCAGGCGAAAGCTTTGCACCTATCATGAGTAGGTGCCGATGACGACGGTGCCCACGGGAGCCGTACTCCTTCTTGAAGGCGTCTTCGTGAGGTACATCTCCTGCTGTCGCGGGTGTCTGGTGTTCTCCTGGTGAAAACCTGAGCTCCTCGTGAGCAGGCGACGACGACATTTATGCCGCTACCTTCTAGAAGGCGCCGCCTTTGGAGGCCTCGACACTTGTGGTGTGGTAGGTTTGCATCAACTAGGCATGGTTGCCTTGCGGCCGAAGATGGTGGACGCCGGGGCAGCGGCTCCGGATGGTGGATGGTGCGTTGAGGCGGCGGCCTCGAACGGCCTTGCAACTACAGGCACATGGGGTGTGGTTGTGGTCTAACAAGGCAAGGGTGGCGTGCTCGTGCTACGTGGGTAGCGAGTCCGTCGGCCCGGTCGGCGCGATCGGATGGTTGGCCTGGATGGCATGTCGGGGCGGCGGCCCCCGGATCTTTTGGCGCGGCGTTCGTGGTCTGCGGATGGTCGTCTAGTATAGCTTGGGCTACGAGGCGTCTAGTCCGTGCGGCGTTGCGGCTCGAAACCGGGCAGGGGAAGCCGGAGTGGCGGCTCCGGCACGGATGTGTTTGTTTTGTGCAATGGTGGCTTTGTGTCGTGTGGGCGACGAGGCCCTGTTGTTTGTGCGGTTTTTCGACCCTTTTTTCCTCAAAAATGGGGTCATTTTGTTCGGTTTTTGGGCCCGGTTTTTCTCATAAACTGGGTCAACCGGTCGTCTTGACCTTCTCCTCTATTGCGATGAATATAACAGTTCTCCTGTTGTTATTCAAAAATAAAAAATTGAAAATTTTAAGTAATTTTTCTTCAATGTTTAAAAAACCGGGTGCACATACACCCCGGTTCTCACATCCTTCCTCCCCGCCATTAGCGTCGCTATCGTGTTGCAACTGACAGAGAAATACAGCTGAAAAAAAGGCACAACTCTGAAGGTAAGTGACTCGCATTTGCCAAATATAAATTTAAGTACTTACTCCATTCCAAAATAAGTGACTCGCATTTGACAAGATTGTCACGTGTATCTACATATAAAAATGCGTAACAATACATATAAATCTAGATAAATCCGAGCCACTATACGAAACTTTATTTTTTTGCAAAAACTATACGAAACTTTTTGAAGATGATACGACTGATAGTCTCTTTTTCCGATAAAGAGATCGATGGATGGTCTCTAGCTGATAGTTTGTCAATAAACCAATTCCACCAAATCATCGGTCTTACTTTGTTCTAAGTATACTTAATTAATTTGCGTATTTCTAAGCACCCTAAAGTTGTATGTTCGCGGACAAATTTTTAGTGGCAACGAGTCTGTTTAAGTTGGACATGCGATGAAAAATTATACTCATTAAAATGACGACGAGACATTTTAAGAAGAAGACAAATAAATACACATGCATTTACCTAACCCTTTTAAAGGCCGATCCACGCTACTGAAGTCAATTGTTGTGTTTACATGTGTTAAAAAGCCGCCGTCAATAATCGTGGCATGTAAAGGAAAACACATACCATCCCACTTATTACTTAATTTTGTGGAACCGAGTGATATTTCCTAAATCATACTTAGTGTGGATGTCATTATTTTGTTGAAAAGGAGGATAACACAAAATTGTACTACTGAGAATTTAAGACCATTAATCTTCAATACAGTAAAGATAATGCTGTCGCATTTCCGCGGTCCGCTGTGCTAGTTTTATCTAAAATTCACATTTAACCATGAATTATTATATATTTGTAAGACCGTAGTGTTAGTATATTAAATTATATGCTACTGTGTTGGCATTGTCCTATTTGTGTTAAAAAAATGAAGGTGGACCTCCCTGCTTAAAAATACTAGATCTGCACTTAACATTACAACTTGATGGAAAGTCTTGTTTTCTCTTTAGCCTCTTTTATTATTTCCACTGTAACAAATTAGTGGTTTCATTAATGGAAATTTATTCGATAGATTTCGAGACTCGTGGTTGTATCTGGTGGTTGCTATATTAATATAGCGCAGCCGAAAGCCTGACTCGAGGAGGATAATGGTACCATCCGGTGACGGAAAGTCTTATGTCGGATGTTAGAGCATCTCTAGCAGATCCCTCAAACCCCATATGCAGCTATTCAAGCCACCCCAAAGCATATATCCGGATTGAAAATTGCACGCGCAATTCAGAAACGGCAAATCAAACTGCATAATTTAAATAAGCATTCACGCTAGATTTTGTTCGCTACATTGACATAGAGGAGATGAAACAGCGGAGCCTAGTGCTCCACTTTCTAGATTAATGGCGCCGCCACCGCCGCTACCAAAATACAGCTCACTGGGGAGCTTCGTGTCACAGCGGTGGATCTGGCAGGAGCTCAGTCGCTGTCGATCTCAATGTACCAGGCGTCCTGCGCCGCCTGCTCGTGAAGCCACTCCTCCTTCTTTTCAGTGTCGCGACGTCTCTTCTCCTCCAGCAGCTTGTCACCGTGCCCAGGGCCGTGTCAGGGACGAAGTCACCGGCCACCAGCGTGGGGGAGGCAAGCTCGAGCTTGGCGGCGAGGGTGGGGATGTCGTCGTCCTCCGCGTAGTCGCCGAGGTTGAACCGCGGCTCCGGTGCGGAGGCGCTCGAGCTGGCCCCCTCGGTGAAGGCGAGGCGACGCGACGCGCTGGAGCTCGATGCCTTGCTGCAGCTTGAGCGGCGCGGTGGTGGATCCCGCGACCTCGACGCCTCCAGGTCGCGGTAGTACTACGACTCGCGCCGCGCGAATGCGTGCGGCGGCTTCACCTCGTGGTGGAGGTAGCGGTATGAACTGCGGATGCGGGCGGCGTCGGAGGCCCGCCGCAGCTGCTCGAGCTCGTTGGTGGCGAGCTTGCGCACGGGGGTGGATCCAGTGCCGCCCACCCTCCATCCGCCGCATCCTCCTCGACCTCCGCCGGACACCATGGTGCTTGCGGGCATGGGGGAAACAGAGAGATTGCTCGCCGAAGATGAAACAACGGGGCAGATTGCTCGTTGGCGAGAGCGGAAGCGGCAAAGAGATGGATGGGATTTGACTCCCATCCGCGGCCGCAGACCAGTATATATAGCGGTCGATAACGGTTTTGGGCTGCAGCCTGGAAAAATTATCCGGGCCAGACGATCGATGCGGTGTCTGGCTTATCCGAAAAAACGGCCGAAAAACCTCATGTAGGCACAATTTGCTATATAGAGACCGATATAGGAGATCTGCTAGAGATGCTCTTAAGCTCTGATGAAAAAATGTTTTTCAGAAACACCAACTGCGGGTAGCTCGGCGACTCTTTTTATCCCTGAAGTTTTGGAAAAAAATCGCTTGAGCAACCTGTAGCTAGTTTTAATCTCTTCTCTTTCGTTTTCCAGCCAAGTAATAAGAGCACGCAGCTAGCGCAATGTGGTGGGTGATCCATCGCTCATAAAGAAATCAGCAACAGAAACAAAATAATCGAAACGACGGTCACATGCAGTGTTCACTGGCTGGGCAAAGGGCCAGAGCAGCTCCCGGCCTTGCCGAGAAAAATGTCTCTCCGCGCACCAGTACCACACGCTCGGCCACCCAGCGCGTCGTCGTACACGGCAGCAGCCGCAACAGTGCGTCGCTACCCCACACACCGCAAGCCTGCTGCAGTGCTGCCGGCCGGGAGGGCGACCTCGTCCCGTGAGCTGCCATGGCAGCCACCTGCACCCACGCATGTCTGTGTCTAGACTCTGCAGACTACAGTCGGTTGTAGCATGTATCATTACGTACACGTAACGCACCACACGAATACCGTGACACGACCGACGCGGCGGCCGGCGGGCTCGGTGCGCTCAGTCGGCGGCGAGGCGGACGGCGGCGCGGCAGAAGGGGCAGCGGGAGGCGGCCTGGACCCAGGGCACGGCGCAGGCCCAGTGGAAGCGGTGCGAGCAGGGCAGGTGCGCCAGCACGTCGCCCGCCCGGAACTCCTCCAGGCACACCGCGCACTCCGCCTGCTCCGTCGGCGGTGGCGACGCCTTCCGCAGGCCCCAGCTGAACCTCCGGCCGCCTCCTTTCTTCGTGAACACCTCCCGCTGCAGCACGGTCGTCGCGTCCTTCGCCGGGTGCTGGTGGTTGCCAGCGTCTCTGTCTCTGGGACTGCTCGACGGGACCGGGAGCCGGAGGCTTCCCGTGCTGTGACGCCTGCAAGTTTCAGTGGAAAATGATTAATCAAGACACTGTTGCTTCTTTTGAAGGTTGTTATAAACCTTTAAGCTGGATTAGTAGCAGAATCAAATGAACAGAGAATTATCGGTGAGCTCATGCTGTCATGCACGGTTGAGGCACTCCTAGTCAGTCCAGTTATATCCCTATCAAATAAAGCACTGAAACTTCTGTTCTGAGAATACAAACCATGCCAGATGAAGGCATGAAGCTAGATTCATGCAGAAAAGTACTCGGTCACGTTATACTATCAACAAAGGAAGCTGCTCATGATTGAAGTCCAGGTATGTTTCCCAATCTGGACATAACCCAACACATGAATTCAGACAAAGAGTCTCTCTAAGTCTGAATTCACTCTCAACCTTGACTAAAAAAAGGCGAATTCAACAAGGGTCGTGTGGCTCTGAACAAGTTTCGTAAGTACCTCATGACCACAGATTCCCTCTGGTTCCTGAGCTTCTGATCCAGCCGCTCCTTGGCTTCCCTGGCGTTGCTATCCAGCTGCATCGCCAACATCTCCTCGCACACGCCGCTCCTCTGCTCCAAACCAATCAATCAATCAACAAGATCGAGATTAGACAAATAAACATGCAAGAATCAAACAGCGTAGGACGACAAACAATCCATGGATTCTCGGTTACCTTAGGGAACCCTGCTGCAGCGTGGCCTTGCCCGTTGCCGGCGCCGTATAGACCCAGCGACGTCCGCCGCGACGTGCCGGCACACGGCGCCTCCGCCGACGACCCGACCGCCCGGAGCCGCCGCCTCCTTGCGAACTCGACGCCGGGCAGCATCCCGGCCATGAGGCCCATCCACCGCACCCAGACCACACACGCGGCAAGTGACAACAACACAGCACCTGCCTGCCTAGACACGTACTACCTATCTGCTAACTGCAATCTACCAACCTGTCCTCTAGTCCGGTACCTGACGCGCTAAGCTACAAGATTCAGGAGCTGGGAGAGAATCTATCACCGGCGTATGTGGAAGGCCTCCATTTTGAGCAGGAAGATGAGGAGGAGCTCGTCCATGCCCGGCCAACCATGAACCAACCAGGCTCGTCGTTTGGACGGGGGGCAGAAGCTTTCTATCTAGAGGTAGGAGGAGGAGGAGCTTATCGTCATGGTCATGGTGTGGGCGCCCTTCAACTGTGCATGCCAATTGCCCCAACTACCTTCTGTCGATCTATACAAAGGCAGCGGAATCGAGTGGACGCGAGTGTATTTATGTGATCCCCGCGCGTGCCCGCCCACGTGACCGGAATTCCAAGCATGGTTTGTTTGGTGGTAGGGCAGGGCTTTTGGTGGGATGATTGGCCCGTGGCGATCTATACGGCACCTGCTTGGGGTTGCCATGCTTTGGCTAATGTGGACAGAGGTGAGGGCCTAACCTAAGGTAGAACGAGGCTGCAGGGAGGAACTCTCTTAGCTTAGGGTTACAGAGATAGAAGCACCTTATATAGGTCAGGACTGGGCTGGGCCAGATGGACCACAAAAGAGAACAAGAAAACAGCCCAACACTCCCCCTCAAGATGGGTGATAAATGTCAATCATCCTCATCTTGGCACAGGCAAGATTACACTCCTTTGATCCTAGTCCTTTTGTTAAACAGTCTGCCACTTGTTGTCCTGATCTCACATAAGCCAATGAGATAATCCCTGCATCAATCTTTTCTTTAATAAAGAATTTGTCTATCTCCACATGTTTAGTTCGCTCATGCTCGGACAGTGGTTGTTTGCTATGTTTATGGCGTACATATTATCACACCACACTTTCAAGCTTCCTTGCCTTAAAAGTTTTAGCTCTCTTAGAAGGTTTCGTACCCACAACATTTCACCCGTGCCCCGTGACATAGCTCGTACTCTGCTTCACTCGTTGATTTCGAGACAACAGCATTGTTTCTTACTTCTCCATGACACCAAATTTCCTCCAACAAAAACACAATACCCCGAGGTGGATCTCCGATCATCTAAGCAGACTAGCCCAATCTGCATCACAATATCCATCTACATTTAGGTGTCCATTACTTTTAAACTACAATCCTTTTCCTGGAGTGCCCTTCAAGTATCTCAAGATTCTTTGAGCTGCTTCCAAGTGTCCATCCCTCGGATCATGCATATAGCGACTCACTACACTCACTGCAAATGATATATCTCGGTCTTGTGTGGCATAAGTATATTAGTCTTCCAACGAGTCTTTGATATTTCTCCTTGTCTATGGGTGCTCCGGACTCGCCGTGATTTTATTATTTTGGTCAATAGGGGTTGAAGCCACTCGGCAACCCAAGCATGCCCATATCATCTAAGAGATCAAATGTATACTTTCTTTGAGATAGTGATATCCCTTTTGACGATCGTGCAACTTCTATTCCAAGGAAGTATTTAAGTTTTCCCAAATCTTTCACCTCAAAGGCTTGACTCAAGCATCCTTTCAGCTTTGCGATTTCAACATCATCATCTCCCGTGATAATAATATCATCAACATACACAGACAAGGATACTGATTCTCTTCTCGGAATGTACGTCAGAAATAAGGTATGGTCTCCATTGCATTGACCATATCCCATGCCACACACCACTTGTCTAAACCTATCAAACCAGGCCCGTGGAGATTGTTTGAGGCCATATAGAGATTTCTTCGGCCTACATACCTTCCCTTTAGTTTCCGGTCCGACAAATCCTGGTGGCATCTCCATATACACCTCCTCTTGAAGATCACCATGCAGTAAATGCATTTTTGACATCAAGTTGATGCAAGGGCCATCCGAAATTTGCTCGCACAAGAGATCAATATTCTGACAGTGCTCATTTTTGCCACTGGTGCAAACGTCTCATCATAGTCAATCCCATAAGTCTGACTATATCCTCTTGCCACAAGTCTTGCCTTATATCTCTCCACTTTTCCTTCTGCATTTTGTTTCACAGAATAGATCCACTTACAGCCTACTGTATTCTTTCCTTTAGGGAGATCTGTCAACTCCCATGTTTTATTTTTCTTCAAGGCCTCTAATTCTTCCACCATAGCATTGCACCATCTTGGGTCCAACCTGGCTGCCTTCCAATCCTTAGGAACAGTATACAGCTTGTAGTGAAGCAACAAAAGCCCGAAAAGAGGGTGACAATGCCTCGTAAGAAATATAATTTCCTACGTCATAGTCATCATAACTCAGCCGCTTTGGGGGCCCAACTTTCCTTACCCCTTTCCTTATTGCAATTGGCAAGTCTAGGCTATTATTGGACTCAGTCTGAGATTGATTCTCCTTAGCAGAATCTACACTTGTGCTTCCTTGATTTTCGTGTCCAATGGGTTCCTCCCCGCCCTCGGTCTTGTTGCTCCTCCAAGGCATCTACTTGTTCCCTTTGTACTTGTCTTCTAGAGTACACAAGTGGATTCTGCAGCCCATCTTTGTGTTGGTACAGGTCTAGGTGGTGTAGGTGTACCAGGAATTGCAGGAATCTCCGCAACAATAGGAATTTGTTGATGTTGATGTTGATGTTGGTCACCATCTTGCTGCTCTTGATCACCACATTGCTGTTGCTCCCCCTCTTGAGCATCACCAAGATGGTCAAGCCCCTGGAACAAGCCACTAAGATCACTCTCACCGTCATAAAATGGTTCTGACTCGCGAAACGTAACATCCATGCTTACAAATGTCCTCCTGTCGGTGGGACTCCAACACTTGTAACCCTTCCCGTCCGGAGGAATAGCCAATAAAGATACATTTGATAGCCCGATGATCTAGCTTGCCAACACGATGGTCTCGTGATCCCTTACAAAACATGTACAGCCAAAGAGTTTGGGTGGTACAACAAAGTCATTGTTATTTAGAAGGAGTTGGCAAGGAGACCGCATACCTAGAATCTTTGAAGGCATTCTGTTGATCAAATACGTAGCAGCTCATAACCGCCTCACTCCATAAGAATTTGGGAACATTAATGGTAAACATAAGAGATCGAGCCACTTCAAGAATGTGCCTATTCTTCCGCTCAACAACTCCATTCCGGGGAGGAGTGTCGTGACATGAAGTCCGGTGCAAGTATACCTTGCGAAGATAAGAAAGCAAGAAAAGGTTTGTTGATATATTCAGCACCATTATCACTTCGATCACTTGCACTCGAACATTGAATTGGTTTTTCACATAGGCACAAAAACTCGAAAACAAGTGAACACTTCATCTTTGTGACGCATAAGATAAATCCAAGTCATTCCGGAATAGCAATCAATAAAAGTCACAAAGTACTTCATGCCACTTATCGACACAACAGGACACGTCCATACATCGAGTGCACTAACACAAATGGGGATACACTTCGATCCCTCTACTAACATAAGAGGTTCTCGTATGCTTAGCATATTCGCAGGCATCACAACATAATTTGGTTTTGTCCACTCCATTCATTACATCAGGAAAAACTCGAAACATTTTATCAAACGCCATGTGGCCCATTCGGCAATGATGAACTAGTGCCATACTCTCCTTTCCTCCAACAATTGCAGCAAACACGGAACTAGCATCATGCCCCATCTTGTCACGATCTATGTGCCAAAGACCTCTATGCCTGGTTGCAGTCCCAATCTTCTTGCTCGCTCTCCCTTTCCCGAATTAAACACATATATCTATCAACTATTATACGGTAGTCCTCGCTGATCGATCAGTGGCACTTAGAGATAGCAGATTTACTGGAAAAGCAGAACATGTAGAACCGATGACAATTTTATGTTGGATGTACATTGCACCGACCCTCCCCTTTTATAGATTGTGCTCGTGCCATCCGCTGTTTGGATAGTGCCTCTATGTGTGGGAGGATACCGAGTATAAGAGTCAAACTCACTAATATTCCCAAGTAACATGTTTGGATGCTCCGTAATCAAGAATCCAATCCGAATTAGCATTATGAGTGGCTACGTAAACTCGATCAATATTACCTTCATCTTTGTAGACAAAGTGAGCAAAGTTCCCAAAGGTTGCTTCATTTTGTCCTTCTTCCTTTGATTGTCCCCGAGAGGTACCGGTAGTTGGCTCGAAGTCGCTGCCATATGTGCCTTGGGTGATATAGTGTGCTGCTGTCCACCACCCCTGCCATACTGTTGTCCATATGGCTGTCCACCACCTCTGCCATACTGATGTCCATATGACTGTCCACCACCTCTTGCATACTGCTGTCCATATGGCTGTCCACCACCTCTGCCATCACCTCTTCCTCTGTAGCTTCCTCTGCCATGTGTCTCTCATCTCTTGTCTCTCGGTAGTGTAGAAGGTCGGATGAGGGACATAATCGCTTCCCTTTGTCATATTCAGACGCACTTCCTCTCTGGACATAGCTGCAATGGCTTCTTTGAGAGAAGGGGTAGTGGTTTGATGCAGTAAAGCAGCCCTTCTCCCCTCAAAATCTTGACTAAGGCCTTTCAAGAACTTCATGACTCGCCGACGTTCAATCCAGCCTTGCAAGAAGACTCACACATTCCCCATGGGCAAGTTCCAGAGGGTCAACATGATCTAAATCTCCCCAAAGATGCCGCAACTCAGCCACATATGCCATCACAGCTTTGTTTCCTTGTTGCAAGTCATGCACTTTATCCTCAATCTCAAGCAATCAACATAATGTTCCCCTTTCCAGAATATAGATTTGATAGAGTGTCCCATACCTCCGAAGCTTTTGTGAGTGCCTCTACAGAAGCAAAGAATGTTAGGAACCAAAGAGTTAAGCAACCATGCCACAATCGGAGAATTTATGGCATTCCACTCGTTTCCATTCCGGACCGGCCTTGTCCGTTGGTTCTCGCAGCCTTCACCACTCACACGTTCATCCAGCTCCTTTCGAGTTCAAAATCAACAGCGCCCTCCTTGACCACCGGAGATAGTTGGTCACTCCTTCCAACTTGATTTCATTCGCCGGCAGCTCAAGTTTCTGACCGATGTTGGTATGGGGAACGATTGCTCCCCCTCCAGCAGATCCTCCTCCTCCATCTCCTTTGGTAGTGATAAGTTCCGCCAGCCTTCTCCGCAGCCTTGGCCAAATCCCCGTTGTCCCCCATGCTTGACACCAAACTAACCTCTCAGAAACACCAAAGGGCTTACCCGCAGGATGCCCTCTTCGTCTTCTTACTCGTCACTGCCTTCCCCTCCTTGCCGCCGCAGCAGCCTGCTTCCTTCCTCTTCCTCCTAGCTGCCGCAGCAGCCTGCTTCCTTCCTCTTCCTCTTCCTCTTCCTCCTAGCTGCCACAGCAGACTAGGCTTCCAGATCGGCAGTCCTTCCTGTCGTTGCCCTCACTGCCTCTTGCTCTGATACCATGTGGACAGAGGTGAGGGCCTAACCTGGGGTAGAAGGAGGCTGCAGGGAGGAACTCTCTTAGCTTAGGGTTACAGAGATAGAAGCACCTTATATAGGTCAGGACTGGGCTGGGCCAGATGGGCCACAAAAGAGAACAAAAAGACAGCCCAACAGATACACCAACAGATATCCAACAGCTAAGTTTAGCCTGTGGTGAACCAAAATGTTTAGCATGCTTTGGATGGTTGTCATGCTTTGTCATGTTGCATGCCGTGTCGGGTTTTTGCTTTTTTTTTCCTCCCGTAAACAGGTGTTGTTTTTCTCTCATAAACAAGCATGTTACGGTTTTCACTCAGTTTTTTGTTAATGGTTCGAGGCTTTTGGTCTCCGTTAAAAAAAAAAACTTTACATACATTAAACCACACTTCTCATAGAAATTGTTCTCGATGATAATATGCTAATGAGTGATTGAGTGAACTCTCACGAAACAACATGAGAACAAAATTGCATTTCGTGTTACTCAAATATTTTGTGATGCTGACTAGATGAGTCATGTGAGAGAGAAAGGGCAATTGCATTGCTTTTGGGTACCAACCAAAATCGCTATCGGAAATCACTACACTAAAATTTGCAATGGTATACAATTGAACACGAAACAAACACGCAAAAGATATTCCCGATCCACGTCTACATTTCATCAACTCAACGTGACCAACTGATGTAGCAAAGCAAGCAACCGTCCCCCACCACCATGTTCAATCAAAATCTCCTTAATGCGCATGAAAACTACGCAGTTTGACTAATACTGCAGCCCAAATTAAGCTCTATCTCCGGCTCGGTTCAATGGTTGTCATGCTCATGCTTTTCTCTAAATTTCCTTTCTATTGAGCAAAATATTTACCATAGTTTAGCTGCAATTTTCTGGACCTTCATCCTCGTCGGGTCGACAAGTGGAACAAAATTTTGGAATCGAGATACAGGAGAATATATTTTTTTAAACTTTGCGAAGCATCTAATTGTAATTCTTGAAAAATAATGAAGCAAATTGCTCGTCTAGTATCTCCAGAAACTTAGACATGTAAACTTTCGAAAATAATAAAATATTTTTTTACATGGGTAAAATAAGAAAAGTATAGTGTTACGTATAAGTCTTGAAACTTACAATGTACTATCCTCTTTTTCTCATATTCACATGATTTAGTAAATGTTTGTATTATTTTATGAAAATTTACGTGGATAAGTTTTGGATGTGAGTACACTGAAACACATGTTCATTCTGGTCTTTCCGTGCATGTGAGTTGATATTATATACGTTATTAAGGTGGTGTCGATGGGGCCCGGGGGGGGGGGGGTATTCAAATGAGTAGGAGAACAATGTCGCAACTTTATATTTCTTGAATTAGTGCCCATTGTTGTGGTAGACTAGACATCATGATGTCAGGGAAAATTGAATTAGGAAATTTCATACATACCGAAGAGAACTTACTCTACCACTCTGAAAAATTGGCTTCCAACACTATGCCACTGAAGTTTTGCACTAGGTACAGACCAGCCAGTACCGCAACCATCAAGTGGTTGAGATGATTTTCCCCTTAGCTAGAACCTATTGATTTAGCACTTGTGATATATTGATTTCATTAAATATTATGTGTCATATTTTGGCATTGAAACTTTAGTATGGAAATAACCCAAACAGTCATATTAAACAATAGCATGAAATAGGGAAAACTAGATGAAAATAGCATGACTGTTTAACATAATAAAAATTTTGCCAAAATTTCAACCTTCCAAAAACCTGAAATATTACAGTAAATCGTAAATTTTTTTCATAATTATTATGTTCAAATTTGAGCAAAACATGGTCATAGTCTAAGGGGAAATCAATTGTAAATCTTTAATCAAATTTTGGATAAAATTTTATATGGCCATGAAAATTTAGAACTTTCAAACCTCAACAAAAATATGCTTTCCTTTCAATTATATTTGTTTAGATTTTTGAAAGCCTGAAATTTTTAAAATGTATTTGGGCATATGAGCAAGCTCTACATGATTATTCAAAATTTTCTGCAGTTTTTTTATTGATTATGTCGCGGCTACAAAATGGAAGATGAAACAAACACGCCATAGATAATGCCAACCCACATTTCATCAATCCGACGTGACCCATTGATGTAGCAAGGCAACAACGCAAAGCAAGCTACCGTCCCCCGCGGCGCCACCACCAAGTGCAATCAAAATCTCCTTAATGTGCACGAAAGCAACACTCATTGACGCACCACGCAAAGCTCCTTGGTGGCCTTTCCAATCAACAGAGAAGTTTCCGTTCGCCCCTACCTCGTGGACATGGACGCCGGCCACTTTTGATTAAATTTCACCCTTCCCCCTGGCCGGAGAGCATCTATATATCCGCCGCCGTCGTCATCGTCTCAGGTGAACAAGGCGTGTCTTTTGTCGCCGATGCATCCGAGTGAGTGAGTGAGTGGGCGCATAGAATCCAACGAGGGAGCACACCCCACCACCACGCTGCCCAGTTGCCATGTACTGTCGCTCTCGTCTCCCACTGCACCTTCCACCAGTTGGTGCGTGATCGCGATCGATCTCAGCGCTTATCGCAAGGAGGAATATATAGATCGAGAGATAGGTGCTGGCACCGATGCACAGAGATATTTGTCCGATCCACAATCTTGTAAAGAAAATATTTGTCCAATCGACGGGAACTATGCATGCTACGGTGGAGCGGCTAGCAGTTACATGGACAAGGCTTTGTGCGTGATGGTTCAGTGTCGAAGCACCTTGCTTGATCTGTGGAGCAATATTTTATATTCGAGGTCTTAGTGTTCGATGCATATTTGATAAAGAGATGTATGGAATTTTCTAGAGCAGAAATCGCCTCTCGTAAAACCTTATATTCATTCGATCGGATTATGGTTCTCAGGTTCTTAACTCGCCAATTCAAAATTTGATAGCAGTGGCGTTCCTCGGAACGCTGCTTGTGATTATTTTTTTGGTGGTGGTCGTCGTGCACATCATCTTCCTTTTCTTTTTGGCGTGGTTTACTGGGTGGCATAAGGTTTACTGGGTGGCATAAGGTTCATCTACCCGTCTGCGTGCGCAGCGGAGGTCGCGAGTCATCTGCGTCGTGAGCTTCCGGCGCCAACACGTGTCGAAAGCACGTTAGCACGACACTACGCTTGCTGGTAGCAACTGGATTAGGCGCCTCCGCTGGAACCATGCACCGCCGCCGCTAGCCGCTGCGCGGCTGCCCGCCCGCGCCGCGCACCATCTCCGTGCGGGAGCACCTCATCTGCATGTCTGCGTGCGCGATGGAGGTCGCGAGTCATCTGTGTTGTGCGTGCGCCGAGTTGGAGTCATCTGCCCACGAAGATGAACCAGACATGCAGAAGCGCCCGGAGGAAGTCGGATGGCAGAACCCGCAGACGGTCCAAGTGCGCCGCCGTGAGCCATAGCTAGTTAATTTGCCAGACAGGCCGACTGGCCAAAGACCTACCAGACATGCAGAAGCGCCCGGAGGAAGTCGGATGGCAGAACCCGCAGACGGTCCAAGTGCGCCGCCGTGAGCCATAGCTAGTTAATTTGCCAGACAGGCCGACTGGCCAAAGACCTAATACGAGTGACGGCGGCACGCCGGCGGAGCGGAAGAGCACGACAAAGCCCACCAGGACGCGCCAACCGTTGGGAGTGAGCTTCCGGCGCCAACCCTTGGGAGTGACCTTCCGGAACACGGCGAGTGACGGCGGCACGCCGGCGGAGTGGAAAACACGGCGAGTCCAGCTACTACCGCCGCCGCTTGCTGGTAGCAACTGGATTAGGCGCCTCCACCGCCGGTGCCAGTCGAGAGCAGAAACCCCGAGCTCGGAACCATGCACCGCCGCCGCTAGCCGCCGCGGGGCTGCCCGCTCGCGCCGCGCACCATCTCCGTGCGGGAGCACCTCATCCGCATGTCTGCGTGCGCGATGGAGGTCGCGAGTCATCTGTGTTGTGCGTGCGCCGAGTTGGAGTCATCTCGCCCACGAAGATGAACCAGACATGCGTAAGCGCCCGGAGGAAGTCGGATGGCGTAACCCGCAGACGGTCCAAGTGCGCCGCCGTGAGCCATAGCTAGTTAATTTGCCGGACAGGCCGACCGGCCAAAGACCTACCGCACATGCGTAAGCGCCCGGAGGAAGTCGGATGGCAGTAACCCGCAGACGGTCCAAGTGCGCCGCCGTGAGCCATAGCTAGTTAATTTGCCAGACAGGCCGACTGGCCAAAGACCTAATACGAGTGACGGCGGCACGCCGGCGGAGCGGAAGAGCACGACAAAGCCCACCAGGACGCGCCAACCGTTGGGAGTGAGCTTCCGGCGCCAACCCTTGGGAGTGACCTTCCGGAACACGGCGAGTGACGGCGGCACGCCGGCGGAGTGGAAGAACACGGCGAGTCTAGCTACTACCGCCGCCGCTTGCTGGTAGCAACTGGATTAGGCGCCTCCACCGCCGGTGCCAGTCGAGAGCAGAAACCCCAGCTGGAACCATGCACCGCCGCCGCTAGCCGGCTGCGGGGCTGCCCGCCCGCGCCGCGCACCATCTCCGTGCGGGAGCACCTCATCCGCATGTATGCGTGCGCGATGGAGGTCGCGAGTCATCCGTGTTGTGTGTGCGCCGAGTTGGAGTCATCCGCCCACGAAGATGAACCGGACATGCGTAAGCGCCGGGAGGAAGTCGGATGGCGAGAACCCGCGACGGTCCAAGTGCGCCGCCGTGAGCCATAGCTAGTTAATTTGCCGGACGGGCCGATCGGCCAAAGACCTACCGACATGCGTAAGCGCCCGGAGGAAGTCGGATGGCGTGAACCCGCAGACGGTCCAAGTGCGCCGCCGTGAGCCATAGCTAGTTAATTTGCCGACAGCCGACCGGCCAAAGACCTAATACGAGTGACGGCGGCACGCCGGCGGAGCGGAAGAGCACGACAAAGCCCACCAGGACGCGCCAACCGTTGGGAGTGAGCTTCCGGCGCCAACCCTTGGGAGTGACCTTCCGGAACACAGCGAGTGACGGCGGCACGCCGGCGGAGTGGAAGAACACGGCGAGTCCAGCTACTACCGCCGCCGCTTGCTGGTAGCAACTGGATTAGGCGCCTCCACCGCCGGTGCCAGTCGAGAGCAGAAACCCCAGCTGGAACCATGCACCGCCGCCGCTAGCCGCTGCGGGGCTGCCCGCCTGCGCCGCGCACCATCTCCGTGCGGGAGCACCTCATCTGCATGTCTGCGTGCGCGATGGAGGTCGCGAGTCATCTGTGTTGTGCGTGCGCCGAGTTGGAGTCATCTGCCCACGAAGATGAACCAGACATGCGAAGCGCCCGGAGGAAGTCGGATGGCAGAACCCGCAGACGGTCCAAGTGCGCCGCCGTGAGCCATAGCTAGTTAATTTGCCAGATAGGCCGACTGGCCAAAGACCTACCAGACATGCGTAAGCGCCCGGAGGAAGTCGGATGGCGTGAACCCGCAGACGGTCCAAGTGCGCCGCCGTGAGCCATAGCTAGTTAATTTGCCAGACAGGCCGACTGGCCAAAGACCTAATACGAGTGACGGCGGCACGCCGGCGGAGCGGAAGAGCACGACAAAGCCCACCAGGACGCGCCAACCGTTGGGAGTGAGCTTCCGGCGCCAACCCTTGGGAGTGACCTTCCGGAACACGGCGAGTGACGGCGGCACGCCGGCGGAGTGGAAGAACACGGCGAGTCCAGCTACTGCCGCCGCCGCTTGCTGGTAGCAACTGGATTAGGCGCCTGCAGCGCCGGTGCCAGTCGAGAGCAGAAACCCCAGCTGTCATGTGTTTTCAGTGTGTATTCTTCATTGTGTGTCGTGCCTAGTATGTTCCGTGTGCTTTTGTTTAAGGATCGAAATTTTGCCGTGTGGAGAACCAACTTGAGGTTGGGTGGTTAGGAGGGTGGTTGTACCCCCAACCCAGCAGAGTTCAAACCCAGGTTTGACATTTGTGTGTCTCATAAAGGTGGAATATTCATTCAGCGTACCCGTCGACAGCGAGGCGCCTGTGGTGACTTCGTCAATTTCAAGATCCAATCCGCCGGCTTAGTCTTCCAGATGTGCTCATAGGGATAGGGTGTGCGTGCGTGCGTTTATAGGGGTGAGTGTATGCGCGTGTATGTGAGCGTCTGTGTTTGTACTGTGTTTCTCAAAAAAAAATTGCCGTGTGTTTTTCAGCAGCATACTCGGCAAAATATGTCTTTACCGTTCTCCGTGGTGCCCGGCATACGGCAAAGGAGACAGATTTTTCCGGTAGTGAGTCCGATAGTTGCCGGTCACGCTTGGCCCGTAGTGTACGGTTCTTAACATTGCATCCCTTTCAATGGATTGACGAATGTTTACCACTCTAAGCGCGTTCTTTGGAGGCCAGGACGGATTATGTTATACCTGTGTAGCGACATTAGTCGATCTCTTACAGGGCCAACTCGATACAATGTTTAGCTTTTGTGAAGTTCCATGTAACTTCCCTCATGAAAAATCATGATCTTGCGGATCATGTCAGTGCATGCGGGCCAAAAGCTTACTAAAATGTGCCATCTAGATAGATTGTTTCCACATAAATTAGATATTGCAGGTAGAACTACTAAGCACTAGTACATTGAACAAACACGTAATATACTTCTATTTGTAGGTGCGTGTTTAGGAGCTAGCCAAGTAACAAATTAGCAATGAGTGTTTTGCCGTTTCCCCTCGCATCTGCAATGTTCCCTGCTGTTGCCGTGGTTGCCGCGCTGCTGCTGCTGCTGCTGCGGCCGTTGGGCGCCATGGCAAACGCACCGGCGGTCAGGCGGAGCAGCTGCACCACCCTATGTGGCAACATCAGCATCCCGTACCCCTTCGGGGTGGAGCCTGGCTGCTACCACGACGGCGGCTTCAACCTCACCTGCAACCACTCGCACAGCCCACCTCAGCTGTTCCTCGGCGACGGCACCGTTCAGGTGCTCGCCATCGATATGCCCAACGGCATGGTACGTGTCAATGGCAGCACCGCGAGGCTGGATAATATTGTCGTAAACAGCACGTCGTGGCTCGCCGGCGGCCCAGGGTACGCTGCCGACGGGCCATACTTTCTAGCGGGGGCGCAGAATAACTTAGTAGCACTCGGGTGCAACGTCCAAGTCGTCCTCCTGGGAGAAAATGACGCCCTTGTCAGCTCTTGCTCTCCTTTCTGCCTGGATAGAAGCGGACAAGGTGACATCTATATCTGCTCCGGCATCTACTGTTGCCAGGCAACCATACTTGAGGGCCGCGCGTCCTACACACTCCAGTTGCAGGAGGTTGCCGTCGGTACTCGTTTATTTGAATACGACCAAGTCCGAGTGTTCATTGTGGAATCGGACTACTTTTTTAATGTCACGGAGTATTCAGATGACGGCTACGGTCACACGGTCCCTGCCATGCTAGCCTGGACGATCACCAACTCGGTATGTCGTACCAATGGATCTTCGCCTTCATGCCGCAGTAAACACAGCTTTTGTCTAAACTATACCACTGTTTTTGACCCTGTTAAAATTCCCCGTATTCCTTATGATGGTCCTTTTAATCATGGGCCTCAATTTTCTCCGATAAACAATTATGGGCCTCATGGGCATAACTGTCGGTGTTCCGGTGGATACCAAGGCAACCCATACATCTCCCATGGCTGCTACGGTAATAATACATTGCTCAAACTAATTCCTTTTCAGCTTAATGCTCAAAGCACTTAGCTTTAGCCACGCACCTAGACTCTTTTTTGGAATGACCATATGAAAACAATTGATTTGTTCTGACAAAAAAATGATAGTATGTGTGTTATGGAGAAAATAATCTTCTGCCAGGCTAAAGCTAAACGTCAATAAGTTGCTTCTTTTTTTAAGTTGCTTCTATATTCAATATATGTATCTGCAACAGCATATTTATATTTAGTTTCTCCGGATATCATCCAGATATCAACGAATGTGATTCTCCAGACATATATCCATGCTACGGCGATTGCAGAAACACACGCGGAGGATATGATTGTCAGTGCCCTCTTGGGTTCAAGGGCAATGCTTCTAAACAAAATGGATGTGAAGGTACCAGAATAAGCATTATACTTATTTCTTCACGTATGGTGTTATATCTTACTAAGGATTGGCCAAATAATTTTGTAGTTCTACGACTAACAGATTAATCTGATTCCCATCGAAGCATATGACGGTATTCTCATATTTCTATGTGCTTTTCTCAGACATTGACGAGTGTGAACACCCGGAAGCATATCCATGTTATGGAATCTGCATCAATGTGCCTGGAACTTTCCATTGCCGGTGTCCTGATGGTACTAACGGAAATCCCTTGATAATACAGGGATGCGTGAGCTTCACAACAACAAAAACATTTACAGGTAACAGTAATCATTATCATCAATTTACTCTTTTTGAACTGCTCAAAAATCAAAATGATGACTTCACCAGTTCCCCTATGATACTGTATATTACAGGTTTGAGAATAGGTCTAGTGGTCAGCGGTGGCTCAGTTATCTTCCTTATGGCACTTGCTGCCCCTTTTATAACACGGAAAATCAAGTTAAATAGAGCAAACAAGCTGAAAAAAAGATTGTTCAAGCAAAATCATGGGTTGCTGTTGCGACAGCTAATATCACAGAATACAGATTTTGGTGAAAGGATGATAATTTCCTTGTTGGATCTAGAAAAGGCAACAAACAATTTTGACAGAGCTCGAGAGGCTGGTGGTGGAGGGCATGGTGTTGTGTATAAAGGAATTCTAGACCTACTAGTTGTCGCCATCAAGAAATCCAAGATTGTCGTACAAAGAGAAATCGATGACTTCATAAATGAGGTTGCAATTCTTTCTCAGATCAACCACAGGAATATTGTGAAGCTAATCGGATGCTGTCTTGAGACAGAAGTCCCGTTACTAGTTTATGAGTTCATTTCAAATGGTACTCTTGACCATCATCTACATGTTGAAGGCCCGATATCACTAGCATGGGATGATCGAATAAGGATTGCGCTTGAAATTGCCAGAGCTCTGTCCTATCTTCATTCAGCTGCTTCGATGCCAATTTATCATAGGGATATTAAATCATCCAACATACTTCTTGATGATAATTTGACAGCAAAGGTATCGGATTTTGGAGCTTCAAGATACATCCCAATAGACCAAACAGGGGTGACTACAGCCGTGCAGGGAACAATAGGCTACTTAGACCCCATGTACTACTATACCGGTCGGTTAACAGACAAGAGTGATGTTTTCAGCTTTGGTGTTCTTCTCGTAGAACTCCTAACTAGAAAAAAACCATTCCTCTACCGTTCCGGGGGTGATGGTGTTGGTCTTGTTTCGCATTTTGTTTCGCTGCTCGCTGAAGGCAACCTTGATGAGATAATAGATCCTCAAGTCATGGAAGAGGAAGATGGAGAAGCCAAGGAAGTAGCTACACTAGCAGCGATGTGCATTCAGTTGAAGGGAGAAGACAGGCCTACAATGAGGGAAGTGGAGATGAAACTGGAAAATTTGAGAGTTAAGAACATGCATGTGGCGCCTGATAATTCAACTAGGAGATCCGATAGGGATCAAACTAGGGCTCAGTGCATGCCAATTAAAAGAGTTACCGCAGAAACAAGCAGACAGTACAGTATGGAGGAATAAATATTGCTGTCTGCAAGGTATCCTCGATGACCGATACCTTGCTGCACTGTCCTAAATAACTCAGTGTCGGTTCCCAATGTATTGCAAGCGAAAGAAGAACAAAGTGGAATATGGCTGCATTCTGGTTCTGTGCCTTCTAAATTTTGTACAGAATTCCTCTCGAAATAGGCTTTCGCCCCGCTATATTAATATAGCAACCAAGATACACCAAACTTGCTGGGACCGCAGCACTGTACAGAATTCCTAAGCAATTGTATCTTTTAATCTGTTACTTCTGCATATTCAGTGTGTGGTGGTTACTCTTTCATGTCAGATGATTGGATATCAATAGTTTTCTCTATCAGGAAATAGAACATAATCTGCAATGTATTTATGTATTGATTTATTCTTAAAAAAGGTTTTGTGTTTCTACAGTTCTTCAGATCAGGGTGCGCGTTCAATTGTCGATTGAAATAGTTACGCGCTTTCTGTAGTTATTGAGATCATAGAACGAATTCTTTCGCTGGTTCCAATTATGTATAGGGTGTAGTGCACCCAAAATATAGGTAATGATGCCCGCAATCTGAATCGGATTTAAAACAAGAACCATAGTTGCCGCAAGAACTGAGGAGCAAGAATACATGCCTCACAACACATATGACAGCGACCCATGCAGTTCGCCAGTTCCGAGAGCATTGCATAATAAAAACTGCAATTGTGAAGACAACTTCTTGGCGCTACAGCAACCATGCGATCGAGGAATTGACGATCAGCGCCAAAGTAAGCTAGCGTGCCGACGTCCTCAAAAAGCCCGACCTGCTCGGTCGGCGGTGTGGATGCAACCTGGCTAGGCACGTCAATGGCCCACATTGCACTTGGCGAGCGCGTTGGTCTACCATCTCCCCTAGCGGAAGAGTGGACAACGTAATTTGTGGTAGAGGGGGTACGCGTTCGCGCAGCCCTTGCCAATTCTATAAATCAAGCTTTGAGTCTGCAAATTCTAACTAAAACCTACCAGGACTTGTATGAATATTATGATGACCTTATGAAAACCAATTTGCTGTGGTTATGAAGGCGTAATTCACATGACACATCGAAATGAATTTATCGCACACTTGAGGAATTTATTTCACGGGAAAAATCAGACCAAGAATTTACCACATATATACATGCTGTCATACATGAGGAGGGCTACATAAGTCAAAAGATATGTACATGGCTTTGTTATATTCTGGGAACTTGATATGAATCAATTGAGTAGAGACGCAAGTTTTGGCCATGGGCAATCAGAGCTCTTCTAGAGATGGCAGGGTTTAACTAATGCCTTACCAAACAGCTTCATCAGTGACTGCAGGAGGTGTGCCGCCTGGTGCTACTGTCTCCAACAAGGCGCCTTCAGGAGGTGAGCCGGTGCTAAGATCAGGAGGCGCCACCTTCGCAGACGTCCCCACGGCACAACGGGCACACCCTACATGATTGTATCGACCAAACTTTAGCAGGATGTAGCTAGTGTCATGGGTATCGGCAATCTAAAATGACCCTTTTTTCGCATCAAGAGGTTCGTGTTTTTTTTACCTGTGTACTTCCTTAAGCCACTTGTCCACGCACTGCAGGTGAAACTCGTGTTTGCACGGGAGAGTCCTTATCTGATCTCCATCCTCATATTCAGTTAAGCAGATATGACACCTGAAGCAGGAGAGAAGCAAGATGACAACATTTCAGCATTTGAAGACCTCTATGAATCAGAAGAGGTCGGTTGGGAAAAAACGAGTCAGCAGAACTCCTAGTAACTTGCATTAGCAAACTATATTTCAGGATTTCTGAAGGGCGGCTTTTTAGCTATAGATCCTAGGTCTCACAAATGTGCCTCGAGCGCACAATAAATTTGATAGGTACGATATTATTCTCAATTCTTGAGTGCTAGGCAAGTAGGCATAACAAAATAGTGAAGCGTGGGGGCAACAATCCTTTTCCTGGCCTGAGTAGTAAAACTGGCATAAGGCGATTTACAGCATTAAGGGTCTCCAGATGCAGCATATAAACTTCTCACCATTATGTCTAGAAGGCTACGAGTATTATCCAAAAATGCTTAGATCTCTAAGGTGCCAACAAAGATCATGCATAGCAGTTCAAGTTATATAGATTTCTTGTTCACTGTCTCCTAATATGTTTGCTCAATGGATTATTGTAGGTGAAAGATAAACTGGTAGTCGAGCAGTTTATTTGAAGCAACTACCAGAAATATGCAAACAAAAGATTAAGTAAAACTGCCTCCTTAGGGAAATTAGACAGATCAAAATTACGAGAAACTCACTGTTCCAAATCAGCACTGCATTGGGCTGTCACAAGCTTTTTGTAGCTCTTACATGGTAATGCATTAACCACAGATTCTGGAGCTTGAACAGAGACCATGGAAAGTGAAAGTGATGAGGATTGCCGATGAATTTCATCCAATACCTGAAAAGAATTGCACAGACAAGCATACTAAGTAACTAGAAGATATAAATCTTACAAAAAACAAGGAGCAGCAAAGTTGCTGTCCTCTAAAAATTCAAGTCTTAGTTTAGTTAATGGGTGCAAAATTAACGTAGAATTGGATTTTACACCACTCTATATCCTGAACTGTCAAACTTGCTATTCTACTTTTTTTGGAGATGACCTGGCCTCTTAAATTACTAAATCAACAGGTTGACACGACCTTTATGCAATCACTAAAACAGTAATAGTTGAAGTCCCAATCTAATCTAGTGCTTCCTAATTTATATGTGAATCTGTGTGAGATTATCAAGATTTTTTTGTCGAAATCAGGAACCGGAGTAGAACTCTAAGGAAGTTGCATCACATGACATTGTCAAAAGTACTGCGTATATACATTTGGCTGCCTCACTTAATTCTTCTACAGATACAACTAGGATGTCGATCATAATCCAATAAATCAGACTTGAGAGAAATAAATTGAACACACTTAAAGAAAGATGAAGGGAAAGAGCAAACCTCAAATAATGCCTCAGTTAGCATGACAATTCTTGATACACTTGCTCGAGCACTAGATTCTTCAGCGACCAGGAAAGAATCACAGGTGCATCTGCCAATTTGGTGAATCCCCAAAGGACAAGCAGCAGTACTTTGTCCATTCCCACTATCAAAAATAGCACGGCGATGCTCCCTAATCTGTACCAAAATAATAACACTAACTTCAGGATATATGTGCATGAGATCAAGTAGCAAATGATTTAGACCGTAAAAGCAGAGCTACTGAGTGCAAGAGGGAGAACTGAGAATAGATAATAAGACATAAAAGAAGTGCAGAAATGAAACAGGATACGGGAACATATAAAGTACATTAGTTGACATAATTCTGAATACGCTCAAATCAAACAGGGAGAAAATTATGATAATCAAAGGTACATGTATTTGTGCGGATAGTAGTGCAAGCCTACATCAACAATTAACAACCTACTAATCTGCACATAGTGAACATGATCCTAAATATGGAACTGCAGCATATCAAAGAGTAGGCATAGCTGTGATAGCAATTACCCGAGATCTTGAATACTGGTTTACTCTGACTGAACCATGGCGTCTGCGATGAAAGTATCGTGCCTCCTCAACCTCATCTCCAAAAAGGTCATCACCAAGGTCTAGCCATCTACTACCTAGATCATCAGTGTCTGAATCTAGATAACCTCTAGAGCCACGTCTCGAAAGTGCATCCCATATAACCATTCTATGATTTCTTCTTGATTCACTGCTGCTCGAATCTCTAGAGTGTCCTGGGCCATCATTTGAGAGAATGCTGATCATGTCATCATGCAATGTACTTCCACCAATCTGACCAATGGATCCGCTGGCCATTGGAGCATCTGCTCTGATAGGAGTTGCATCTGGGATTGATTCCCCAATGATGGATAATGCGGTTGAAGTAGCAGGCAACACGGGTGTTAAGCTGGATAGAGAAATATCTGATCTTTCACTTGCCAGAACAGCTGCGGATGGGTTCCTGTGGAGAGCTATCTGTGCATCTTCCAGGTCAGACATGATCCTTTCAGATGACATCAGTGAGGAATGGAAATCAGATTGAGATATAGAGCCACCAGCATCTGTGATGCAAACTGTGTCAGCATGAACATTACGGGGTGCATGCTCTGCAAGCTCTCTCCCCATAGGTACCTCTGCATTGCCCCTAACCATGGCATCCTTTCCCGATGAACTCTCCAGGCCACTTGTCTCGGGATTTTTAACTCCCAGCGCAGCCTCCTTGTCCTCACGACAGTCCAAGTGATTGAACCTGAGATGGTGACTTATGGTGCTCGAAGACGGATGCACTCTCGGATCAGGCTCGCTGGTGTGGCGAAGATCCTTGGCAGACAGAGAAGGACGGAAATCCAGCCCAGCCAGTTCTCGCTCTGCTCGCAGAGTTTCTACCTGTACAAAGCACCTTCCTGGCATCAGTTAACAAGCAAAGATAACAAAGCACAAGGAACATAAAAGTAACTTTGTCCCCTGAAATCATGAAAGCACTTGTACTTCAACATTCAGAATGTTGACATTTAGTTACTTGTTACTCAGGACACCTGACCCTTTTAATGTGGGATGATGGAGTATGTGAGCTCTCCACTTACCATTCATGTGCTGGTGCATTATGGGGGATTGCCATGTAGGCTAGCAAATTCATAGGCAGTTAATCATGCTTGCGTGCCACGGATTTGTAAGGAAGGGTCATAAATATTCGGTAAGTTTGTCAAGTGCTCATCCATGATTGAGCAAGCAACAGTTCACGAAATGGTGATTAAAGTTCCAGAAGCATGTCCGCTTTCCAGAAGCACTCCATGGTTTCCCCCTAACCTAGGCTACGCCACCAAATCACCATCCACATTCCCCACGGCCCAGGCCGGAACCACCAGCAAATCCACCCCTCCACGAGACAAGGCATACGAAGTTTAAACCCCAATCGCGGTGTCCACCCTCCGTTATCTCAAGCCAGGCGACCGGCGCGGTCCTAGGAGGCAAAGGAGCGACTACCTGGCGAGCGCGCGAGGAGGATGAGGCGGACGAGGAGGAG
The DNA here is from genome assembly GCF_022539505.1 of Lolium rigidum. Taxonomy (NCBI): domain Eukaryota; kingdom Viridiplantae; phylum Streptophyta; class Magnoliopsida; order Poales; family Poaceae; genus Lolium; species Lolium rigidum. The sequence goes on along the minus strand of NC_061509.1, from coordinate 286,797,536 downwards.
GAGGCCGCGGCGAGCCCCCCGGCGCCGCCGCCCGCGGAGGATCCGCCCCCGAAGCACCCGCCGAGGCCGATCCGCGGCCGGCGCCGCGACAACGGCGCGCCGGCGGCGCAGCTGCTCCCGGCGCCCATCGCGCTCGCCGCTCGCTTTTCTGGATGGATTTGATTCGTCCGAAGGCGAGAGGGAACTCGCCGTGGATGCGGGGGCTGTGTGGCTTTATCGATGTTGCTTTCGCTCGCAAAATGCGAGATTTATCTGAATCTCAAACCATTGACTTTCGCGCTACAGTGAAGAACACATAAAAATGGCATTTTTAGTCCACAGAAAATACGGAGAATGGTGATGGGCCATCGGTAGTTAACTGCCGTCTGTACTCAAACATAATACTGTAGTATGAATTTCACCTTAAAAACACAATATGATTTTTTTATCAGTTAGACTTTATTCACCAATTAAACAAATCACATTTGATCGAGAATAAAAGAAACACAAAGGAGAATCATTATCTCTGGTCTGGTACACCAAGCGTACATCAAAGTCACTCGTAGAAATTGCTTCTTACTTCATCTTTTGCACCTCGACTTTTATGTGAGCCGGTGAGCAAAGTGCAGAATTCAAACCCCGCACATTCTAACTAACCTCGTACGGTTTGAAAAGATGCACGAGCCATCCAGCTTAATATGCGCGGACCTAAGACCGTTAAAAACGGTGGAAGGAACATACCCCTTGCAAGGCAGCTTGATTCGTTATTGTATTGTCAGGTAAAAGAAGATCAAGACCAAACCAAAATGCGAAACATGAAAATCACTAACCAAATCAACCGGCTCCGAACCACCCGGCGCTACACACACGTAGACACAACACACCCACTACCACCACCCAAGACGCACCTCAAGTTCCACCGACCCTAACACGTTAGATGATAACCCATCGAATGCAAGGCCGATGATCCGCAAAAAAAAAGGCCGATGATCCGCGTAACAGAAACACCCCATGAAACTAGTCCCATGGGAGACGGGAATATACTCACCACAAGAGTCAATGAGCTTATGATGAATATGTGTGCACATAGCTCATACATTGAACTTTGAAAAAAATGAAGAGGAAGTTAGAAAAAATGAAGTGTTGTAACCGGACATGAAAGGAGATAGCGTAGGACTAGGGTTTGCGCCAGGTACATGTACCATCTTCCACCCATATGAAAGGAGGTGCAAGGATTTGCAACATTGACCATGGCGACCTTTCTGTGGGTGGCGGTCGGACCAACGGAGGGATGAATAGACCATCTTCCTCTAGATGCGACAAATCCAATCTCTATTAAAATCTGAATCTCAAGGGATAAAACTAAACACATCAAGGAGCACCCTGAATGGATTAGTAATAGAAATTGCCGTGGAAGGAGGCACATTATTATTATCATTTTGAAACAAGGCAAAAGATAGGAGACACATATTTGTAGTGTTTGTGGATTTTTTTTCTATTTTTTCTATTTTGAAACAAGGCAAAAGATAGGAGACACAAAAGACAGGATTTCGTGCATGCTAGTTTGAACTTTGAAGGTGCAATTGGGCAAGTCGAGCCATGGGTCCATAGAGGAAGTGCCGCACATGTCTGGCATTGGATCCTGAAGCCACATGCCGTGTACGTGGCGACACGGAATGGCGAATACACTGTCCCCCTTTGGAGCGGCAAACGGCCTCTGACCGTACTACACGAAGCACGGGTGTACGTGTCAGTCACGCACGGTTTAATGCGTGCAAACAATGTGCTCTCAGTCTCATGGGCACATCACAACGGCGCAACTTTGCCGTACGTACGTGTCTCCAAGCTCGTTAGCTTTTCCCCGTTGGTCACACGGACAGACAGCCAAAGACAGGTGATGGACGCGCCTAGTGCAAGTTGAAGTACGGTGCTCGTGCGCGAACGCGTCCGGTCACAGCCAAGGTTTTTCTTTTTTACCGAAATCCCGCTGGTAATCAGTTTTATAAAAAAAATACCGGCCAGTATTTACGGAAATTTATGTAATTAACTATAATTTAATAAATTTAATAAATTTTATTTAAAAAATCTCGACCAGTATTTCTTGTAAACGGTAATACAGGTGCCCACCGTTATCTTTGTAAAGAACGACAAATAAAACCTTGCTCGCCGCTAACCTGTGAGGGTGTGTAAGCAGACGTCACCTATACAAAAAGTTGACGCCATAGGTGCCGTGTTTCCCGATTAACCGGTGCGGCTCGATCGATCATCCCAACAATAGCCAACGATCAATCGATCGTCGGCTGTACCAGCGTTCTCGAGCCGTCCAGCCCTCGACGAGTTTGAGTTTTGGGGAAGGGCTTGTATTGGAGCAAAAAGCCCCAATTGTCTATTCAGCTATGCAGACGTGGTGCACAGTGGCTGCTTTCATCCAAGTACAGCTGCCTCTCTGCGCCACGGCACAGGAACTTCCAGGTCGTTTTCGGACGGGGAGTAAGCACAACTAACTGAAAACTATATTCTTTTAATATGTCTATGTCTCTCAGTTGCCTACCAATAAGCACCAAGGCGATCTTATAAAAACACTTGATAATATCCAAAGGGAAGAGCATCATTCCCAGAAAAAGACAGCGACAACATTGCTCCCAGTCGAATTGACAGGGTACCAAACATGATCTATCTCATTGGCTGACTGTTTATAACTGGAACTGATAATGATCAAGAAAAAAACTTTAGTTAAAGTTCAGGGGAGCTGCATGTAGTATCATATAGTAGGTTGGCACGCTTGACCCATCAACGGTGCTGGGCCTCTCTGTCTGGCTGTGGCCATCAATCCTGCGCGACACCGACCGGTCCTGGCCGGTTTCTCGACAGTAGGCAGCCTGTTCACAAAGAAATACTGTAGAAGTACGAGAGATAATCATTGCAAAAATTTACGTTTTCGTTATGTTTATTTGCTATTAGTAGCAGTAGCAGTAGCATCACCCGGCGGTCAGAGGAGCAGTTGGCTTGAGTGCATCCGTGATCAAAAGAAAGAGTTTGCTTAACCATTTCGCATTTCCCGATTTTCTTAAATTAGTACTTTTTTGATAAAGGGAATATATTAATATCAATTAATAATGGCGGTACGGATGCACAGCCAAAAAAAAGAAAAAAAAAACTAAGAAAGTAAAAAAGTCCCGCTACGGTATTTCGACCCTCACAACAACAATACAACCACCACCAACATAACACTTGAACTTCAGGCTCTTCAAAAGAGACGTCTTCAAGAAGGAAACACTTGAACCATCATCGCTCGATCCGTCGTGGCCCGATCAAAGATCTCAGGTTTTCACCTGAAGATAGTTTCCGCTCTCAAAACAATGTCTTCAACAAGGTCATGGCCAGGCACAATCAATTAAGACCAGACCTTGGATTTTCACGTAGTACTATGAACTTCACATGTGTTGTCGCACCCACTTGCATAATGTTGCTGCAAAATCCAGAACACAAAGCAAGTCCCTTAATAGCGCAGAGACTCGAACCTCCATTGGTAGTCTTTTAACCTAGCCTTCATGATATTCTCTGTCTCTTTGTCTTCATCCTGGACCAAAATGTCACTTGATGGCAATAAAGAACAGAGCTTCGCACCCCGCTCCCTCTAAACCCAAACGGTCGAAATATAAAATAGCATGGGTGCACACGACCGAATACCACCCGATCCAGCGAACTCCAGGTATAAGGTGCACTATTGCTCCGCCGGCGGAGCCTTCCGGAACACACCACTCCGGCCACATGGAGGACTAACCTCAGGAAGGTCTCAATCTTCGTACAACAAGGACCCTAGGACCACCACCTTTTATCTCTCATGTAGACGAGCAGGCCCCCACGCCGCCATCCGCTGGCCAACGACGACGAAGGAGGACACGGTGGACAACGGGCGCCGCTACCACACCATCCTCGCCCCGCAAGATCGCCGCCCCCTCTTCGCGCCGCCAGCTGAAGCCGGCGATGGATCTAGACGGGCACTAGATCCAACAGCCCTGTCACCATCCATTATCGGCGTGGCCATGGAGGGAGCAGTCGTCGCCGCTCATCCAGGGTCTCCGCCCTGAACGTCGTGCACGTCTATCTAGTAGCAGCCGTCCTAGCTACCACCGTGGGTCGCCGCCGCCACCAACCCCCCGAGCATGTTTGGCACCGAGGCCCGCCACCACCGTGGCCGGCGCCGACGGTAGCGGCGGAAGGGGAGGCCACGGGAGGGGAGGTGACGGTGCCAGGGTTAACACCCCTAGTGTCGCCTTGGGGAGTAACGCGAGAGGCCCCGTACCGGTTCGGTCGCGAGCAATCAAGAATTGACGCGGTGCACACTTGTATGATTCCACCTGCTGCCTATGTTTTGCAGTGTTGCTTCGGGGAAACTGACCGACTTTGTCTTCCCGTAAAGAAAAAAGTGCACGACCTTCTTCTTGGATTATCTTTTACTTCCTGACGATGCTTGATGGACTGCTGGAACTGTGCTTCATATACTTCACTAGGAAAATAGCATTATTATTCTCGCACAAGAAAATATAACATTAGGGTGGCCACAGCGTGTAGCCAATTTACCTTTTGACATTTGAAACTAGTTCCATATATTACGAGTGTAGTTACAAATTGAGAAAAGGAGAGAACTGGAGCAAGTTATTGCTCCCATGCCAAATTCTCCTCTCGCATTTTTAAATAAAATATATTTCGTTGGAGCGCTACATTGTATTCAACCCAGATGTGGCCCAATTCCACTACGCTCCAGGAAGCTGCCTTGCTCTTGTCTTAATTGACAGCCAGGACAAACACGCTGAGAAAAAGACAATCTGCACAAACGACCGCGTTCGCGGACCTGGATGCAGCGCCAAAATCCGGAGGAGTCTCCGATCGAGGATTTAAATATGAATGCCCTGATGTCGTACAAGAAGCACCTCACATCTGCAGACAGCAGCTGAATTAGCACCAGTGTCCAGTGGTCTCTGATCCGCCTACACGGCTCGATGAACCGGAGGACAGCCACCTGCTTGCTCGCCGTCGCCGCTCTCGTGATGCTACCTTTGCTCAGCTCTTGCGCTGCCTCGGCGCATCCCCTGGCGCGTCCTCTTCCTCCAGGTATAGCTTCACCCACCCATCGAAATTTTCTTTGGGTGCTCTGAATTGCAGCACCGTAGTACGTACATGTGTTGACGGATCGATGTGATTGCAAATTTGCAGTGTTGTCGTTGGCGGGCGGTGCCTGGGAGCGCGGCGGCCGGAGCCGGGCGCGTGACGGGAGGGAGCTAGCTGTGGGTGCCGCGAGGCGCTTGGGGCGGAGGACGTCGTTAGAGTCTAACAGGTCTTGTATTTTTTTGCCCCTTAAAACCCGAGTAGAGGGCTCTGTATTTATTTTTCGCCGGCCGAAAACTCGGACGAGCTAGCAGACCCGTATCACTAAACCGTAAAAGGGAATATTCCGAAAATATGCCAAATTAAAAAAAATCACCTTCCTCCACTCCTTCTTCCTCCTCTAGCCAGCCCCTGCCTAGCCCCTGCCCCGGCCGCCCCCCGCCGCCGCGCCTGACCGCCGACCGCCAGCCAGCCCCCGCCGCCGCCGCCGCCGACGGCCCACGGCCGCCCGCCTCGCCCTCGCCCTCGCCGGCCACGGCCGCGCGTGAGCTTCGGCCGCCGCCCGCCACGGCCGACCGCGCCAGCCTTGGCCGCTGCTGCACCTCGTCCGCCTCCCCAACCCCACCTGCAGGTCGTCCTCAAGCCGACCAACCCGCCGCTGGCACCCACGGCGCGAGTTCACCGGCGAACCGAGCCGCCGCTCACGCCGTGAGGCACCAACGAGCGCCAACAGCCGTCGCGCGGAGCGCTTGAGATTTCGAAAATTCAGCGCGCCAAGAGTGAGGGTTTGGCCCTGTATTCGGCCTCCCGCCCCGTACAAGTAAGGGGCCAAAAGCCACCCCGTAGCCAAAACTGTAAAAAATCGACACGTGAGCCCTGTTTTATGGGATCTGCTAGACGGCCGGGTAGAAACCTACCCCGTATATCGGCGGTTATTTTACGGAGTTGAGCCTTTTAAAGGGTCTATTAGACATGCTCTTAGACAATCCTCCCTCGCCGATTCCCTACGGCCACCACAGGCCGGGAGAACGCTGGGCGCCCGATCCTCCGCCTTCGGTCGACGGATAGCTGCCGGGCCGGCCGACTCGGGGTACGACTTACGAGCACACTGAGATCCTCAGCTGGGTGTTCCGTCGGTATGTACGGTAGAAAAGAACGGCTACCTCAGCTGAGCTGCCGCCTGTGTACAACAACACCTACTTTCGCTGGCTTGAAATAAGATGACATGCCCAAAGAGACCGAGCTACATGTAGCATTTTATTTTAATTTTTTTAGAAATTATGTTTTTAAGTTTTTAAAAAAACTGAAAAAATATAATGGATGTAAACAATGATGAAATCTAAAAATATGCAAAATCTCAATGTGAATTTTCTTGTTTTGTAGACTACACAAAAATAACAAAATTTGACAGATTTTATAGTTTTTAAATGTGCACTATTCACTATTCTCATATCCACATATTTGTTATTTTTGTATAGCCTAAAGTATTAAGAATTTCACATGGAGATTCTGCATGTTTGTAGATTTCATCATTGGCTACATCCATGATTTTTTTCTAGAAGTTTTGAATTTTTTTTAAAAAAAATTCTGAATTTTTGAAAATAAAGAGCTACATGTAGCTCGGTCTCCATTGTCCACTCTCCACATGCTCCATATATACTGGCTCCTCTCCGATCCATGAGTGGTCATACTATCGGTTGCACCTCCGTTGTTCAAGCGAGAGGTACTTTTTATTTGCTGATGAAAAGAAATTGTTCGTTCCTCGACGGCATAACCAAGGTTTAAACTAGCGTGCTAAAATAAATAGCGGGGCATCCTCGAAATGCAATGCACAATATATTGTGCTAATAGCGTGCTATATTCGAAATAGTGTTTTGAAAAACATAAAGTCTAAAATGAAGAATTTCATTACAAAGTGAAAGATTCATACATACATCATCACATAAAAAAATAGTTCCTCCAATTTTTTGAAGCCTAACATCAATATTTTAGAAGAAAACAACATTGTATAAATTATTTATTAAGAATTATCAGTATTACTGATATTATCTTCAGATTTAGAAGAGAAATCAACAGGATTAACGTTCATCACCCCAACAAACAAAAGGAATTTTTTTTTTCTTAACGAGGAAAACTGAAACCCTCGTATCAACAGGCTATAAAAAATAGTGAGCTAACGTTATAGTGTTTTAGCGCACTAGAACATGCTATTTCACATATAGCATCATAGTGAGCAAAATTATTAAAATATAGAGTGTTCTGTTAAAATATGCTATATTGCACTATTAGTGAAAATATGAAGGCAAAGACAAATGGCATTCACGCGGCACTTGTCAGTCCGACTCTATGCTTAATCTAAGTGTTAGGAAATATGTAAACGTGATCGTATGTGTGTTATCATCAGATTTTGGCCAAATCAGGAGATGGGCCGTAAGTGAAGATGGGCTTGAAAGATACACGTATGTAGCATCTTTGAAGCGGCCTTGCGCGAGGAGTTTGGGCTTAATTGCCCGTGTATCTGTAATATAGTAGATCGTATGGTAGTTTAGATTAAAAGATAGAGTTTATCTCGTGCACGGTTAGGTGCACGCCCGAATTAGAAAGTCCCTTGGACTATAAATATGTATCTAGGGTTATCAGAAAAGGAGGACAATCACGTTCACAACAAACACAAATCAGGCGCATCGCCACCCCTTCTTTCGAGGTTTCTCCCGGGTAAGCATCATGCTGCCTAGATCGCATCTTGCGATCTAGGCAAGACTAACGTTTATTCGTTTACCTTGTGTTGCTTGTACCGAAGCGTTGTTGATGGCGAGTAGCACTACTTATCGTAGATATTTTGGGGCTTGCATAGATGCTTTTCTTACGCATATCTGCTTAGCTATGCCGTCCCTCGATATCTAGCTGCCCTTACGCCTATCCAGGTGTAAGGGCAGCATCTTGCTTGTTCGTTACTCAGTAGATCTAATCTGTTATAGTTGCTCCTTGATTCTTCAAAGATTAGTTTGATATCTGTATGGTTAGGCCTTGCAAACGGGTTGAACGATCCGGTAGCGCGTTAGGTATGGTTTGTTAGTCCTAAGAGGGATGTTCCGGGAATTAACTTAACGTTGGTTTTTAGGCCTCTTTTAGGGTTAACTTTCCGTTATCTCGCGTGTCTATTAGGCTCAACTACGCGTAGGATGTTCCGATCATACGGTGAAAACCCTAAACTGTCGTAGATTAGTTTAGCTTTGTTTTGATCAAGCAGGATCCCCATGTCATTGAAAATCCATCGTGAACCATGGGGCGATAGGCTCTTCGAGCCGATCCACAGGGCAACCTGAGAGCCGATAGGGCTCGTATTTAATGTTTACATGTCTACCATGCAGGAGCCTAATCGAAGCAACTCTACACCTTCCTGGCCAGGTATAGGTCAGGTGGCACGCCCTTGCAAACCGCCAGGACGTGTGCCGAAACAATTTGCGGGACGACGTCGAGGGACCAGGGCCCACTGCCGCCTTGGAAGCCTCCCGGCTCTTCGTGTTGCTTAACCACTGCTCGCGGGTGCGCTTTGGCAGGCAACACATTCTGGCACGCCCGGTGGGACATCGGGACAATCTTCCGCAGCAACCATATCGTCATCTGCACCTCAGGCGGCGGAACCAGTCAAGTATGAAGATCTGCCTCCTGAGCATAAGAAGAGATATGATGAGCTCAAGGCCATCTTGGAAGCCGATCTCATCGGCGCTTTTGAGAAAACCCGTTCGCACGGGATCAAGTTCAAGGGGTTCCAACCCGAAGGCGCGCTAGATGGACTGGATCTATCTCTCCCTTCGGACGAACGTACCAGAGCCCTGCGACAGGAAATCGACTATGCCGTTGCTCACTCTCTTCATCGGCATTCTGAGAGCTTGGTGAACAATCTGGAGCGTGTCGCGCTCAATGTGGTGCAGGAAGTCATGAAGCACAAGTACTCTCCGTCAGGACCTGCTCTAGGAACTCATCAAGGAGAGATACCATTCTATACCAGGCCGCCACTGCCATTCACGGCACCAGCTCCACAGCAACAAGGTTCACCGGCGTACGTGGTCTACAAGGTTGGAGGTGACCCGGGCGATTACCAATTCCTGTACGAGCCGCCCAAGGAGATTCCACATGGATACGTGTGCACTTACGTGCCGGACTGCAACAAGCTCGGATGACCCAGGTTACAGCAGGAAGGACTGCCACGGCAGGAGGAGTTGCTGGAGCAGAAAGCAGTTCTGGAGCAGAGGCTGAGAAACAGGCGTGGCTAACTAAATATGCCACCATTACAAGTCAGGAACGATCAACTTCTGCAACTCCTACGGTGGATGAGATCACCGCAATCATGAGAGACCGGTTCGGCATCCTGCCGAAGAAGAGAATGATCGGCTATTCCAAGCCGTATCCCAACGACTACGACCTGATCCCGCTGCCACCTAAGTATCGGCTCCCTGACTTCACAAAATTTAGTGGATCAGAAGGAACCAGCTCAATCGAGCACGTGAGCCGATACTTGGCGCAGTTGGGCATGGTCTCAGCTTCAGACGAGCTGCGTGTGAGGTTCTTCTCACAATCTCTCACGGGTCCGGCCTTTGGGTGGTACACCTCGTTACTACCAGACTCGGTTCGGTCGTGGAAGCAGTTGGAGGAGTAATTCCACGAGCAATACCATACAGAAGCTACTGAAGCTGGCCTTGCCGATCTGACACAAGTTCGGCAGAGACGAGGAGAGACGGTATCTGAGTACATCCAGAGGTTCAGGACCGTCAGGAACCGATGTTATTCGGTTCGCCTATCTGAGAAGGAAGCAGTTGAGCTGGCGGTAGCAGGATTATCAGCGCCGCTCCGAGATGTGACCTTCCAAGCCGAGTACAGTTCACTGGCGCACATGGTTCGAAGTTGACGAGCATATGAACAGGCGCCATCCAGAATTGTACCGGGACAAGTACAAGCGCGTCGCCACGATCGAGACGGACGAAGATGAAGATTCTGCAGGAGATCGGGAGGTCGGCGTAGCCGAGTGGACTCGGGGGCAAAACCCGTGTCCTGTAAGTGGGTGAAGCAACCGGGGCTCGTGAAGGGGTTTGACTTCGATTTGAGCAAAACGGAGCAAATTTTTGATTTCGTCATCGAAGGAGAAACAGACTGAAGTTACCCGAAGGCCACAAAATCCCCACGCCACAAGAAGTGAACGGCAAGCCATACCGCAAATGGCATCACACGTTCACCCATGCCACCAACGATCGCAAAGTCTTGCGCGGACAGATTCAGATGGCGATAGAACAAGGCCGATTACTCTTCGGTCAGTTTGCCATGAGAGTTGACACGCAGCCGTTTCCAGAGGTCAACATGGTGGATCTCAGCCATTGCATAAGAGGCGAGCCAGGTTTCTCGTTTGATATCAATATGGCAGGGTTTGTAGATCGCCATGGCGAGGATAAGTCGGAGAGTAGTCGCTCTCGCGGCAAAGATAAGAAGGAGGCCGATCCACGCGACCGGCCCCAGCATGATGACAGACGGTACTTAACTGAGAAGGAAGTGATAAGCGTGCGGTATCAACGACCACTTTCTGCGCACCTCCTTAATAAATATGAACAGCAGTACGACCGACGTCGACGCTACGACGAAGATGATGATAGATATCGTCGGTCGTCGATACGAAGGGTATGAGCATCACGCCAGAGGGAGGTCAAGAGAGCAAGAGGACGTGGACAGGCATTGGAATTGTCCTTTCTTCAAACACTGCTGGGATTCAGGAATGAGCCGATTGCCTACAATCGAGAATTGCCCAGAATGTAATCAGAAGAGGAAGGGCACAAATGAAGTTTCAGTGTTCGATCGTCTAGGACCTCTCCCACCTCAAAACAAACAAGCTGAGTCATCCCAAGATGAAGACTTCGAGGAGTCAGAGGAAGAAGATAGATATCACCGACCAAGGTGGTGTCCTGATGGACTCAACCACTCCCAAAAGCGCAGAGTGCAATGGCTACGAAACCTAGAAGAAGCCGAGGCACAGTACCTGTACACGTTGAGGAAAGCACAGCCCGATCTGGCCGTGAAAATTCAGCAAACACTGGAAACAGAACCTCGCCCACCGAAGAAGGTGTGGTGACGCAAGCAGACGCAAGCCGATGCAGGGACATCGGCTGATACAAACATGGTGTTCGTTCTCTCGTCAGAGTTTTGTGCTCCAAAAGACGAGGAAGTATCAGTGGCACAGTTTGATTGCGGGCCACCGCCAGTTATCTTTGAGAAGCCACGAGAAAGGAGCTATAGGCATCTGAAGGCCCTATACCCGAAGGGTTATATCAATGGGCAGCCTATCGGCAAGATGCTTGGTTGACACGGGAGCAGCAGTCAACATAATGTCGTACTCCATGTTACGACGTTTGGGACGTTCTATTGAAGATCTGATCAAGACCAACGTCACGCTAAGCGATTTCAACGGCCAACCGTCAGAAGCCAAGGGTGTTCTGAACGTGGACTTAACTGTCGGCCGAAAGACCATCCCTACGTCCTTCTTCATCGTCGAAAGCAAGAGCACTTACGTTGTTCTGCTAGGAAGGGATTGGATCCATGCTAACTGCTGCATTCCATCCACAATGCATCAGTGCATCATTCAATGGGATGGGGATGAAGTGGAGGTTGTTCATGCAGATGATTCTATTGATATCTCTTTGGCTACTATGAACATCTGGGAAGCAAATGACCAAGAGCCGCTCTCTGGAATCAGTATAGACGGTACGTGAATGCATCGAAGCTACAAAAAATGGGGTGAGGCTGGTCTTATCCACTGGCCTCACAGAGTAGCAAGATCCGAGTCTATGGACGGACGTGGCAAGACCGATCCCTGTGATCGGCCCCAAAAAATAAGAAACAAGGATCTCACGTCAAGCATGCCATGTCGTCGTAGCAGAGAACCAAGAAGTTGTAAACCATTGTTACACATTGCAATGGAAAAGGAGGCCGATTCTAGCAATCGGCCACATAGAGTCTCAACATAACTTCTGCTTGTGTTCATCATTGATGTAGCAGGCGATGGGAAGATGGGGTTTACAGCAGCTGATGGACTAGAAGAGATCAAAATTGGTCCTGGGGATAGGCCATGGCCAACATTTATCAGCAAATAATCAGATCGACAACTACAAGGGAAGCCGATTCCAGCAATCGGCTAAAATTATTCGCACCATACATATTCACTGATGTGCTATTTGGCATGATGAGTTGCGACACAAGCTTGAATGGGCTGAAAAGCCGATATCTTCAATCACTTGAAGGATTCGGCTCGGGGGGCATACACACGGAAAAGGTACAAGACACCATGAAGTATGTACCCAGGGGAAGCCGATTCATGAGATCGATCGGCTAAAAAATCGAAAATACAAAAAAATTTAAGCACAGCCGATGCTAGGACATCGACTTTAGAAGTACAGAGGTTAAGCTGCCACTTGATCAGGCCTCATTTGAAGGAAAATCTGAAAGGCACAGAGTACACCAGTACGGACGCGATCCACTTCTACATCCTTGACCTGAAGATAAGCAACGTCACGTTTGGCCAGGGCATCAACTGCAGCGTCTTCGGGACGTGGGGCTGGATTTCGTCAAGGATGGTGAGCAGATCTGAGCAGCAAAGCGCAAGAATTGAGTCAGGAGGAGTTAAACAGCCATTACATGTGGAGCTTCTCTGTTCAAAGAAGGGATTTGCTGGTCTGGCCGAGTCCTCGTGGTGCATCAACTCCTTGTGCGTAAGCTTCCCTATCTTGTTTTGGTGGGAGTTGAGGGTTGACCTTCTCTTGGAAGCCGATGGTGACACATCCGGCTAGTTTTATTGTTGTGGCGTCCCCAGAGGTGCCCAAGCTGGAGCTTCGTCGGCTGGTTTGCATGTTCTCGCTGATGTTACCTTCAGTATCCTTTTTCGAGCCGGCACAGGGTTCTTGCCCTTCAAAGTTTTCCTGGCAGCCACCTTTTTTGCTGCTATTCTCGCCTTGACTAAGGCTCGGGGGGCAGCTAGCCCTGAAGATCCTTTGCTCTTGGGAGCCGATTTTGACTGAAATCGGCTAGCTCTGCACCACAATCTTTTTAAACATTGGTGAGTTGTTGCAGAAGGGAACCACCGGAGCTGGTGGGAGGAACTTGGAGAGGGAGCCATCATCATTGATAGGCTCCGGGCCATCTTGTTGCTACAAAGAAACAGAGCAGGGTGACTGTAAACTATCACAAGAGAATTTGTGAGCAAGTGGTGCCTGTTCTGCAGAAGTGTCAGCTTCAGCATCAAGCTGTCTCAGCCACGGTCCTGGAAGCTTTCCTGGAGGCGTTAATTCAGGAATTTTGCCGTCAGGCCAAACGTCGCGATCGGATGATTTTGAAGTCCAAAGATCTAGGGGTCTCAAGGCTGTGTGCTGGACCTGTTCGATTGGAAGTTTGATCTGAATTTCAAGGATTGCAAGTTACCATCTGAGGGGATGACTAGGTTGACCTATCTTGCAATTCATTATAAAAAGCTGATGCATTGCCATCGGCTCATTGAGCCTCCATCAAGGTAACAATCGGCAGAAGCAGTGCGAGGAGAAATCGGCTAAAATAGCGTAGAAGGAATCAGCAAGATCAAGTTGAAGGAAATTTTTCATTGATAGCAAGATTTCTTACACAAAGAGCTGATTGCTCTCAAAAGAAGGAACTAGGGGATACATTGCCCCATCTACTACCCCTAGCTCTATGCTAAAGGTCCTATCTAGGGGTCGTTGCTGCCCTCATCATCGTCATCGCCGCCGTCGGCGCTGCTCCCGGCCGGCTCGTCGTCGCTGCTGTAGCGACCTCCGGCAGGACCCTCATTATCCTCGTCCTCCTCGTCAGCGTCGTCGTCGTCGCTGTCGAAGTCGCTGAGGTTGCCCGGCCAAGGGCAGAAGCGCTTGGCCGGTGGCTCGTTGGAGGAGGTGCTGTCCTCCTCCTCTTCTTCTTCCTTCACCTCCTCGGAGGAGGTGAAATCGCCCCAGGAGAGGCGATCGTCGTCGCTCTCCTCCTCCGATTCCCCGTATGCAAGGAATCGGAGGTCGCTCTCCCATCGGTCGAGGATTTGTCGTCCTCCGACCAGACGGAGAAGTCGTGGCTCGACTCTTCCCCGTCGGCAATGGCGCGGCGGATGTTGGCCGCGTGGGCCTCTTGCGGGCCCCACTCTGGCGTCGGCTCTCGGAGGGGGGAGGATTGGACAGAGAGGCTTGATGCGGCAGAGGAGGAAGAAAACGAAGACATGGTGGCAGAGGAGGGCTTTTGGAGTGCTAGTGCGAAGGGGATGAGGAAGGGAATTACGAAAAGTGGCTAAATAAAAGGGGATATGGCAGAGATTTAATGCTCAAGCAGTTTTCGAGGATGTGGTGCCACAACTGTCAAATCGTGCAGAGAAGTTGAGAAGACAAGGCATCATGATGAAGAATACTGCGACGGTTCTGCTCTGCCACAACATGACCCCTCGAAGGTAAAAACAAAATGGTTTTGAAATTATCATTACCAAAACCAGGGGGGCATGTGTTATCACCGGATTTTGGCCAAATCAGGAGATGGGCCGTAAGTGAAGATGGGCTTGAAAGATACACGTATGGAGCATCTTTGAAGCGGCCTTGCGCGAGGAGTTTGGGCTTAATTGCCCGTGTATCTGTAATATAGTAGATCGTATGGTAGTTTAGATTAAAAGATAGAGTTTATCTCGTGCACGGTTAGGTGCACGCCCGAATTAGAAAGTCCCTTGGACTATAAATATGTATCTAGGTTTATCAGAAAAGGAGGACAATCACGTTCACAACAAACACAAATCAGGCGCATCGCCACCCCTTCTTTCGAGGGTTTCTCCCGGGTAAGCATCATGCTGCCTAGATCGCATCTTGCGATCTAGGCAGTGATGGCGTGTAACTCACACGTTCGTTGGGAACCCCAAGAGGAAGGTATGATGCGCACAGTAGCAAGTTTTCCCTCAGAAAGAAACCAAGGTTTAATCGAACCAGGAGGAGCCAAGAAGCACGTTGAAGGTTGATGGTGGCGAAATGTGATGCGGCGCAACACCGGGGATTCCGGCGCCAACGTGGAACCTGCACAACACAACCAAAGTACTTTGCCCCAACGAAACAGTGAGGTTGTCAATCTCACCGGCTTGCTGTAACAAAGGATTAACCGTATTGTGTGGAAGATGATTGTTTGCAAGAAAACGATAAAGCAAGTATTGCAGTAGATTGTATGCGATTTAAAGAATAGGACCGGGGTCCACGAGTTCACTAGAGGTGTCTCTCCCATAAGATAAAAGCATGTTGGGTGAACAAATTACGGTCGGGCAATTGACAAATAGAAAAGGGCATAACAATGCATATACATGATATGATAAATATAGTGAGATTTAATTGGGGCATTACGACAAAGTACATAGACCGCCATCCAAGCTGCATCTATGCCTAAAAAGTCCACCTTCAGGTTATCATCCGAACCCCATTCAGTATTAAGTTGCAAAGCAACAGACAATTGCATTAAGTATGGTGCGTAATGTAATCGACAACTACATCCTTAGACATAGAATCAATGTTTTATCCCTAGTGGCAACAGCACATTGATACGTCTCCAACGTATCCATAATTTCTGTCGTTCCATGCTTGTTTTATGACAATACTTACATGTTTTGCTTGCACTTTATGATGTTTTTATGCGTTTTCCGGAACTAACCTATTAACAAGATGCCACGAGTGCCGGTTCTCGTTTTACTGCTGTTTTTGGTTCCGGAAAGGTCTGTTCGGGCAATATTCTCGGAATTGGACGAAATCAACGCCAAAGATCTTATTTTTCCCGGAAGCATCCAGAACACCGAAGAAGAGTCGGAGGAGAGCCGGGGGCCACCGGGAGGGTGGGCCGCGCGGGCTAGCCCCGGGCCGCGCCCCCTATGAGGAGGCCACCCTGTCGGCCCTCCTGCGCCGCCTCTTCGCCTATTTAACCCCTTTCGACCTAAAAACACCGTACCACTTGACGAAACTCCGGAAAGACTCCGGGGCGCCGCCGCCATCGCGAAACTCCAATTCGAGGGACGAAGTCTCTGTCCCGGCACCCTGCCGGGACGGGGAAGTGCCCCGGAAGCCATCTCCATCATCGCCATCGCCTCCATCATGCTCCGTGAGTAGTTCCCCCATGGACTACGGGTTCTAGCTGTAGCTAGTTGGTATACTCTCCCCCATGTACTTCAATACAATGATCTCATGAGCTGCCTTACATGATTGAGATTCATCTGATGTAATCGGTGTTGTGTTTGTCGGGACCCGATGGATTGTTACATTATGATTGTCTATCTACAAAGTTTATGAAGTTATTGTTGCTTTGCAATCTTGTTATGCTTAATGCTTGTCACTAGGGCCCGAGTGGCATGATCTTAGATTTGAGCTCTATACTTATTGCTTAGATTGTATCTACAAGTTGTATGCACATGTCACCTGTCCGGAACCAAAGGCCCCGAAGTGACAGAATCGGGACAACCGGAGGGGATGGCGGTGATGTGAGGGACACATGTTTTCACGGAGTGTTAATGCTTTGCTCCGGTACTCTATTAAAAGGAGTACCTTAATATCCAGTAGTTTCCCTTGAGGCTCGGCTGCCACCGGCTGGTAGGACAATAGATGTTGTGCAAGTTTCTCATTGCGAGCACGTACGACTAAATATGGAAAACATACCTACATGATTAATGATCTTGATATTCTGCCTTAATGCCTTATCAATCCTATCAATTGCCCAACTGTAATTTGTTCACCCAACACTTGTCACTTGTTATTGGAGAGTTACCACTAGTGTAGATCGCTGGGAACCCCGGTCCATCTTTCATCATCATATACTCGTTCTACATGTCAACTATTTTTCGGTACCATTGCTCTCATATTACTACTACTGCTGGCTGTATTACTCGTTACTATTGCTCTCATATCACTTGCTACTTTCACATCACCCCTGTTGCTAGTGCTTTTCCGAGTGCGGCTGAATTGACAACTCGGTTGTTAAGGCTTATAAGTATTCTTTACCTCCCCTTGTGTCGAATCAATAAATTTGGGTTTTACTTCCCTCGAAGACTGTTGCGATCCCCTATACTTGTGGGTCATCAAGACTATTTTACGGCGCCGTTGCTTGGGAGGCCTAGCTCTACTCATAAGTTCACTCAGGGAGTACACTCTACAACTCTCTCTGCTTTTATTTTATTTTGTCTTGCTAGTTTATTTCTGTCTAGTTTATTTGTGCTTAGTTTATTTCTGTCTAGTATTATTTTGCTTAGGTTACTTTTGCCTAGTTACTTTTTGTCTTGTTTTATTTTCCCTATATACCCAAAAATCCATAAAAATTTGAAAAACCTAAAAATTAAAAACTGCTGTTATGGGAGAACCTACAACCTACTTGGAGCTTATAGAATGTTATAATAATTATAGAAAATCAAGAACTGGTAAAATAATGAGTGCTATGATAGAAAAATTGAATACAATGGCTAGAATCTTGCTTAGACGCCATGATATAAACTGTTGCTCTCAACATGATACTAAACATCTTAAATTTCAATGTGGCTTTAGTGAGGAAATTTTAATTAAGAACTATAATCGGAATTGCTATATTCATTATGGGTTCGAAGAGGTAGAACAATTTGTCTTATTTATGGGAGCCTCCGAGATAGAATCCTTCATGGTTGAGAATTATGAAACTTGTGCTATTTGTAAGGACCTTAAAGATTATGTCTCTACTATCCTTAATTCTTGCATAGAATGCTACGGTAGGAATCCGTATATCCTTGATTATAAAGAGAGACACATTAATGCACAAGAATGCACTCACAATTTGCAGGAACCGGTGGAAGAAGAAATTGATGAACACTGAAAGCTCATTGGATGAAAAAGAGGAGGAAATTGATGAACCTGAAAGCTCATTGGATGAAAAAGAAGAGGAGAGTGATGAACAAAAGGAGGAAGAATGGATTAGCTACCCATGTCAACCTTCTAATGAGAGTAACTCTTTATCTCTTACACTATTTGATTGTCCTCCATGCTTACCGGAAGAGGTTGAATGTTATGTTCCTGTGGATTCTCTTGAAATAGTACCTATGAGTAATACTTGTGAGAATGATTATGCTACTTGTTATATATGATAATCCATGCTACTTTGATAAATCTTATGATAATGCTTTGTTTGTGCACTGATGTCGAAATGCATGGTACTAAAGAATTTTGCTTGGCAAATGTTTATGATAAAGCTCTAGATGATGGTCCTATGTTACTTGATAATATTAATTGTACTACTAATGAAAATGGGATTGGAAGAGTATTGACTTTATTTAAGAGTCCTATATCTCTTGAGATTGATCGATCACCTTGTTATATTATTGATAAAAGTGAGTTTGGAAGTTTTGATCCTACTATATTTGAGCTCGATAAAAATTATGTGTTTGCAAATCATGAAGAGTATGCTGCATGTGATAGTTATATTGTTGAGTTTGTTCATGAAGCTACTGAAAATTATTATGAGAGAGGAAAATATGGTTGTAGAAATTTTCATGGTACTAATACACCTCTCTATATGCTGAAATTTTTGAAGTTATTCTTGTTTTATCTTCTTATGCTTGTCACTTTGTTCTTCATGAATTTATTTGTGTACAAGATTCCTTTGCATAGGAAGCATGTGAGACTTAAATGTGTTTTGAATTTGCTTCTTGATGCTCTCTTTTGCTTCAAATACTATTTCTTGCGAGTGCATCATTAAACTGTTGAGCCCATCTTGATGGCTATAAAGAAAGAACTTCTTGGGAGATAACCCATGTGTTATTTTGCTACAGTAATTTGTTTTATATTTGTGTCTTGGAAGTTGTTTACTACTGTAGCAACCTCTTCTTATCTTAGTTTTGTGTTTTGTTGTGCCAAGTGAAGCCTCTAATCGAAGGTTGATACTAGATTTGGATTTCTGCGCAGAAACAGATTTCTATCTGTCACGAATCTGGGTCTAATTCTCTGTAGGAAACTCAGAAAATTATGCCAATTTACGTGCGTTATCCTCAGATATGTACGCAACTTTCATTAGTTTTGAGTTTTCTGATTTGAGCAACGGAAGTACCATTTTAAAATTCGTGTTTACTGGCTGTTCTGTTTTGGCAGATTCTGTCTCTGTTTTTGCATTGTCTCTTGTGGACTTTATGTGAGGCTTTCTAGACGTGGAGAGCTGTAGCTAATGTTTTATTGAGTTCTTGCAATGTGCCACTACAGGACCAAGGTGGATTCAAATTTTTTGAGTACTAACCCCTCTAATGAAGTTTATGAGAAGTTTGTTGTGAAGGAAGTTTTCAAGGGTCAAGAGAGGAGGATGATATATGATCAAGAAGAGTGAAAAGTCTAAGCTTGGGGATGCCCCCGTGGTTCATCCCTGCATATTTCAAGAAGACTCAAGCGTCTAAGCTTGGGGATGCCCAAGGCATCCCCTTCTTCATCAACTTATCAGGTTCCTCCCCTGAAACTATATTTTTATTCAGTCACATCATATGTGCTTTACTTGGAGCGTCTGTGTGTTTTTATTTTTGATTGTGTTTGAATAAATTCGGATCCTAGCAATCCTTGTTTGGGAGAGAGACACGCTCCGCTTTTTCATATGAACACTTGTTCTTCGTTTTACTTTTAATGTTCAATGAATAAAAGTTGGAAGCTACAATATTTATCTTTATTTGGTTGAGAAAAGAAAATGCCTCATATGTCTTGGATAATTTGATACTTGGCAATTGTTTTGAGCTCTCAAGTAGATCATAAGTTTTTGCATGTAGTTTAAACCTATTAGTGGAGAACTACCGTAAAGCTTGTTAAAATTGGTTTGCATAATTGATCTCTCTTAAGGTCTAGATATTTTACGGTAAAAGTGTTTGAGCAACAAGGAAGACGAGTGTAGAGTATTATAATGCTTGCAATATGTTCTTATGTAAGTTTTCTTTGTACCGGTTCATACTTGTGTTTGCTTCAAACAACCTTGCTAGCCTAAACCTTGTACTGAGAGGGAATGCTTCTCGTGCATCCAAAAACCTTGAGCCAAAACCTATGCCATTTGTGTCCACCATACCTACCTACTATGTGGTATTTCCTGCCATTCCAAAGTAAATTGCTTGAGTGCTACCTTTAAATAATTCAAAATGCTTCTCAATTTGTGTTAATGTTTCATAGCTCATGAGGAAGTATGTGGTGTTTAGCTTTCAACCTTGTCATTTACTTTTGACGGACTCTCATATGGACTAGTGGCACATCCAGCTTATCCAATAATTTTGCAAAAAGAGCTGGCAATGGGATTCCCAGTCCCAAATTAATTAACTTAAATAGACACTCCTCCATGGTTTGTGATTGTTGGACGGCACCGAAGGATTCGGCTAGCCATGGCTTGTGTAAGCAAAGGTTGGGGGAGTGTCATCATCATAATAAAACTTAAATAAAAAGGCACTCCTTCATGGTATGAGATTGTTGGCGGGCACCCGAGGATTCGGTTAGCCATGGTTTGTGAAAGAAAGGTTGGAAGGAGTGCCACCCAAAAATAAATAAAATGGGAGCCGCTCTTGGGAGTCCGGTTGATGAGGTAGTTAGTGTGCCCACTACCATTCGTTGACAACAACAAACACCTCTCAAAACTTTACTTTTATGCTCTCTTTATGTTTTCAAAACCAAAGCTCTAGCACAAATATAGCAATCGATGCTTTCCTCTTTGAAGGGCCATTCTTTTACTTTATCGTTGAGTCGGTTTACCTACTTCCTTCCATCTTAGAAGCAAACACTTGTGTCAAGCTGTGCATTGATTCTTACATACTTGCATATTTGCATTCATCATATTACTCTATGTTGACAATATCCATGAGATATACATGTTGAAAGTTGAAAGCAACCGCTGAAACTTATATCCTCCTTTGTGTTGCTTCGATGCCTTTACTATGAACTTATTGCTTTATGAGTTAACTCTTGTGCAAGACTTTTGATGCTTGTCTTGAAAGTACTCTCCATGAAAAGTTTTGCTATATGTTATCTACTTGTTAGCAACTATAGATCATTGCCTTGAGTCACTTCATTCATTTCATATGCTTTGTAATAGTATGATCAAGGTTATGTAAGTAGCATGTCACTTCAGAAATTATCTTTGTTATCGTTTTACCTGCTCGGGACGAGCGAAACTAAGCTTAGGGATGCTGATACGTCTCCAACGTATCCATAATTTCTGTCGTTCCATGCTTGTTTTATGACAATACTTACATGTTTTGCTTGCACTTTATGATGTTTTTATGCGTTTTCCGGAACTAACCTATTAACAAGATGCCACGGTGCCGGTTCTCGTTTTCTGTTGTTTTTGGTTCCGAGAAAGGCTGTTCGGGCAATATTCTCGGAATTGGACGAAATCAA
Organism: Lolium rigidum; assembly: GCF_022539505.1. Classification (NCBI taxonomy): domain Eukaryota; kingdom Viridiplantae; phylum Streptophyta; class Magnoliopsida; order Poales; family Poaceae; genus Lolium; species Lolium rigidum. The sequence goes on along the minus strand of NC_061509.1, from coordinate 286,776,039 downwards.
CGCCAAAGATCTTATTTTTCCGGAAGCATCCGAACACCGAAGAAGAGTCGGAGGAGAGCCGGGGGCCACCGGGGAGGGTGGGCCGCGCGGGCTAGCCCCGAGGCCGCGCCCCCTATGAGGAGGCCACCCTGTCGGCCCTCTGCTCGCCGCCTCTTCGCCTATTTAACCCCTTTCGACCTAAAAACACCGTACCACTTGACGAAACTCCGAGAAAGACTCCGGGCGCCGCCGCCATCGCGAAACTCCAATTCGGGGGACGAAGTCTCTGTCCCGGCACCCTGCCGGGACGGGGAAGTGCCCCGGAAGCCATCTCCATCATCGCCATCGCCTCCATCATGCTCCGTGAGTAGTTCCCCCATGGACTACGGGTTCTAGCTGTAGCTAGTTGGTATACTCTCCCCCATGTACTTCAATACAATGATCTCATGAGCTACCTTACATGATTGAGATTCATCTGATGTAATCAGTGTTGTGTTTGTCGGGACCCGATGGATTGTTACATTATGATTGTCTATCTACAAAGTTTATGAAGTTATTGTTGCTGCAATCTTGTTATGCTTAATGCTTGTCACTAGGGCCCGAGTGGCATGATCTTAGATTTGAGCTCTATACTTATTGCTTAGATTGTATCTACAAGTTGTATGCACATGTCACTTGTCCGGAACCAAAGGCCCCAAGTGACGAAATCGGGACAACCGGAGGGGATGGCGGTGATGTGAGGGACACATGTTTTCACGGAGTGTTAATGCTTTGCTCCGGTACTCTATTAAAAGGAGTACCTTAATATCCGAGTAGTTTCCCTTGAGGCCCGGCTGCCACCGGCTGGTAGGACAATAGATGTTGTGCAAGTTTCTCATTGCGAGCACGTACGACTAAATATGGAAAACATGCCTACATGATTAATGATCTTGATATTCTGCCTTAATGCCTTATCAATCCTATCAATTGCCCAAGCGTAATTTGTTCACCCAACACTTGTCACTTGTTATTGGAGAGTTACCACTAGTGTAGATCGCTGGGAACCCGGTCCATCTTTCATCATCATATACTCGTTCTACATGTCAACTATTTTACGGTACCATTGCTCTCATATTACTACTACTGCTGTTGTGTTACTTGTTACTATTGCTCTCATATCATCGCTACTTTCACATCACCCCTGTTGCTAGTGCTTTTCCAGTGCGAGCTGAATTGACAACTCAGTTGTTAAGGCTTATAAGTATTCTTTACCTCCCCTTGTGTCGAATCAATAAATTTGGGTTTTACTTCCCTCGAAGACTGTTGCGATCCCCTATACTTGTGGGTCATCACACATCACAACCTTAGAACTTTCTGTCACTGTCCCAGGTGTCAATGAAGGCATGAACCCACTATCGAGCATAAATACTCCCTCTTGGAGTTAAGAGGAAAAACTTGGCCAGAGCCTCTACTAATAACGGAGAGCATGCAAGATCATAAACAACACGTAAACAATAGATTGATAATCACCATAACATAGTATTCTCTATTCATCGGATCCCGACAAACACAACATATAGTATTACAGATAGATGATCTTGATCATATTAGGCAGCTCACAAGATCCAACAATGAAGCACATGAGGAGAAGACGACCATCTAGCTACTGCTATGGACCCATAGTCCGAGGGTGAACTACTCACTCATCACTCCGGAGGCGACCATGGCGGTGTAGAGTCCTCCGGGAGATGAATCCCCTCTCCGGCGGGTGCCGGAGGCGATCTCTCGAATCCCCGAGATGGGATTCGCGGCGGCAGCGTCTCCGGAAGGTTTTCCGTATCGTGGCTCTCGGTCTCGGGGGTTTTGCGACGGAGGCTATTTGTAGGCGGAAGGGCGAGGTCAATAGGCGGCACGAGGGGCCCGGATGACGGGCCGGCGCGGCCGGGGCACTGGGCCGCGCCGCCCTGTCGTCCGGCCACCTCGTGGCCCCACTTCGACTCTCCTTCGGTCTTCCGGAAGCTTCGTGCAAAAATAGGACCACAGGCGTTGATTTCGTCCAATTCGAGAATATTTCGTTACTAGGATTTACGAAACCAAAAACAGATGAAAACGACAGCGGCTCTTCGGCATCTTGTTAATAGGTTAGTTCCAGAAAATGCGTAAATACGACATATAATGTGCATAAAACATGTAGATATCATCAAAAATGTAGCATGGAACATAAGAAATTATCGATACGTTGGAGACGTATCAGGCAGCACAACGTTTATTCGTTTACCTTGTGTTGCTCGTACTGAAGCGTTGTTGATGGCGAGTAGCACTACTTATCGTAGATATTTTGGGGCTTGCATAGATGCTTTTCTTACGCATATCTGCTTAATTAGCTATGCCGTCCCTCGATATCTAGCTGCCCTTACGCCTATCCGAGTGTAAGGGCAGACATCTTGCTTGTTCGTTACTCAGTAGATCTAATCTGTTATAGTTGCTCCTTGATTCTTCAAGGATTAGTTTGATATCTGTATGGTTAGGCCTTGCAAACGGGTTGAACGATCCGGTAGCGCGTTAGGTATGGTTTGTTAGTCCTAAGAGGGATGTTCCGGGAATTAACTTAACGTTGGTTTTTAGGCCTCTTTTAGGGTTAACTTTCCATTATCTCGCGTGTCTATTAGGCTCAACTACGCGTAGGATGTTCCGATCATACGGTGAAAACCCTAAAGCTGTCGTAGATTAGTTTAGCTTTGTTTTGATCAAGCAGGATCCCCATGTCATTGAAAATCCATCGTGAACCATGGGGCGATCGGCTCTTCGAGCCGATCCACGAGAGCAACCTGAGGCCGATAGGGCTCGTATTTAATGTTTACATGTCTACCATGCAGGAGCCTAATCGAAGCAACTCTACACCTTCCTGGCCAGGTATAGGTCAGGTGGCACGCCCTTGCAAACCGCCAGGACGTGTGCCGAAACAATTTGCGGAACGACGTCGAGGGACCAGGGCCCACTGCCGCCTTGGAAGCCTCCCGGCTCTTCGTGTTGCTTAACCACTGCTCGCGGGTGCGCTTTGGCAGGCAACAATGTGACACGTATTAGAGAGTCCTAGTCATATTCATGTATTGCCTAGCACGGCATAGTGCCTATTATATATACACGAGTATGAGGCCCTCGGTTGTATCCGAGTAGCCCAAAGTCTACCTGATCATATTCTAGTTTTCACATGGTATCAGGCCGGCTCTTCCGCCGAAAACCCTAGATCGCTTCTCCGTCCGATCGTCGCCGCCGTACTCTGCCGTCATGGCGTCTTCATCCACGACGTCGCCACTGAACCTTGGCCTCCCTCCGCATGAGCTGCTCACGCGGGACAATTATCCCACATGGCGCTCGCAGGTTCTCCCTGCCATCCGTGGCGCAATGCAGCTCGGTCTTCTCACCGGGACAGATCCTGCGCCGCCACCTGAAGTCGTCGATATCCCGGCTGACAAAGATGTTCCAGCCAAGATGAAGATCAATCCTGACTATGCGTCATGGATCTCGAGGGATCAGATCGTCCTCTCCTACTTGCTCCAGTCGCTTCATCCGAAGAAGTTCGCCCGCATGTTCACCGCCTTGAGACCTCTGCCGGTGTCTGGAAGGCCCTCGAGGAGATGTTCTCCGCTCAAAGCGAGGCCAAGATTGACAATCTCCTAGTTGCTCTCGCCAACACAAAGAAGCTGCAGATGTCAACCTCTGAATATCTTGCCAAGATGCAAAGTTTTGCTGACGAGCTCGTGGCCGCTGGTCATCCTCTTCTGGATCGTCAGCTTGTGTCTTACATATTGGCCGGGCTTGGCAAGGACTATAATTCCCTGGTTGCAGCATTAGGCGTGGCTACCACGCCCATCACTTTGAGCAAGCTTTATTCCCATATGCACGCTTATGATAGCGCCAACTGCTCCTTGCTGGTCCTTCTCCACCTGAGTTTGAGTCGTCCGCTAACGCCGCTACTCGCCAAGGGCGTCCCCGCTCCGACAACAACTACACCAACAACTACAACGGCCGATCACGAGGCGACCGTGGCGACCGTAGAGATGATCGCCGAGACAATCGCCCCTTCAATCAAGGACGGGGTGGTGGCCGTGGACCCCCTGGAGGGGGGCGTGGGCATGGCCGTGGCCGTCGCCGCACCACCCCCTGGGTCGATGTCACATGCCAAATATGCGGCAAAGAGGGCCACTACGCAAAAGATTGCTGGTCCCGTTACTCACATGAAGATGACTATGGCGAGAAGGAGGTCCATGCAGCTTACGGTGTGGATACAAATTGGTACCAAGACTCGGGTGCCACTCACCATATTACTGGCGAGCTGAACAATCTGGCTCTTCGGGACACATATCAGGGCTATGACAAGGTCAACACTGCAAACGGACAAGGTATGAGTATTGCACATATAGGTCATTCAATCATTCGTAACCCTGCTCAAAATTTTCATCTTCGCAATGTTCTACATGTTCCCAATGCCTCCAAAAACCTCCTGTCCGTACATCGTTTCACTTATGACAATAGGGTCTTCATAGAATTTCACCCATTTTTCTTTTTGATCAAGGATCAGGTCACCCGGAGAATCATCCATAGAGGGAGATGTGTTGGCGGCCTCTACCCCCTGATATCTTCTCTGGTGTCGCCAAACTCTTCCAAGAAAGCCTTTGTTGCTGCCAAGCCGTCCCAGTCACAGTGGCACAGTCGTTTAGGTCATCCCTCTTTAGTTATTGTTAGGCAAATTTTTAGCAAGAATAAACTTCCATGTGTTTCAGATAGTAGTAGCTTGTCAGTTTGTGATTCTTGTCAAAGGGCCAAAAGTCATCAATTACCTTATCCTATATCAACTAGTGTTTCTAGAGCACCTCTGCAATTGATTTTCTCTGATGTATGGGGTCCTGCACCTACTTCTGTTGGTCGCCATGATTACTATGTAAGCTTTATTGATGATTATAGCAAATTTACATGGATCTACTTGCTTAGACATAAATCTGATGTTGCTGCTGCTTTTGTCTCTTTCCAAACCCTCGTTGAACGCAAATTTGATAAAAAAATTCTAGCTGTCCAATCCGATGGAGGGGGCGAGTATGTCGCTCTTCAATCTCACTTTCAAAAACAGGGTATCTCTCATCATATGTCATGTCCCCATGCACATCAGCAGAATGGCTCTGCCGAAAGAAAACATCGCCATATTGTTGAAGTAGGTCTTGCTCTTCTTGCTCATGCTGGTATGCCTCTAAAATTTTGGGATGAAGCTTTTCTCACTGCCACCTACCTTATTAACATGCTCCCCAGCCCAGTCATAAACAATGATACTCCTGTTCATCGACTTCTTGGTAGCCGTCCCAATTACACATCTCTTCGCGTGTTTGGTTGTGCTTGTTGGCCCAACCTTCGTCCATATAACAAACGCAAACTTGCGTTTCGATCCACACAGTGCGTCTTTTTAGGCTACAGCCCACGTCACAAAGGTGTCAAATGTCTTGAAGTTACTACAGGACGAGTCTATGTCTCTCGTGATGTCGTCTTTGATGAACATGTTTTTCCTTTCAAGTCTTTGCATCCTAATGCAGGTGCTTTACTTCGAAAACAAATTCTTCTTCTTGATCCTTCCCTTCGTAATCTTGAGGGACACGGAATGGATGACTTGTATGTTTCAAATACTCATGCTACTGACCAATCTGCTAGTGTTGTTCCTCAGGTTGTTCATGGTGCAGCACAGCAAAATAATGCAGCGGGCGAAAATTTCAGCCAAAACGCTGCATCCAGTCGCTCTTACGGCTCCTTTGATTTTTCGGCAGCAAACGACAACAGCACACGATCCGAGGCTGATTCTCTGCAGCAATCGCCTTCGGGATCGGCACCGACAGCTGACAGCAGGCGATCTGTCCCTGCTGCCTCGTCCAGCGCGTCAGGGGCGCACTCCCCCACCAGATCCCCTGCCGGGTCGACGTCCGGATCTTCTGCGGTTGATCCCTCACCGTCCCCAGCCTCGCCTTCGCCAGCACGCCACAGCGGATCCCCGCTCGCATCCGCCGACACCGCCAGTCAGGCTGCTGGATCCTCTATACCGCCTACGGCTGCAGCCCAGCCTGTGCCTCCGCCAGCGCGTCCCTCTACACGCGCGTCTAGAGGTATTGTCAAACCGAAGGAGTACAAAGATGGCACTGTCCGTTGGCTCCTCTCTGCTACTTCTGAAGTTCCAACCAGCTTACCGTCTGCCCTAGATGATTCGAACTGGCGTCAGGCCATGGATGAAGAGTTCAATGCTCTCGTGCAGAATAAAACTTGGAGGCTCGTACCCCAGAGTCAAGGTAAAAATATTGTTGACTGTCGATGGATATACAAGATCAAGCGAAAAGCAGATGGCACTATTGATAGATACAAGGCTCGACTAGTGGCCAAAGGTTTTAAGCAACGCTATGGTATTGATTATGAGGAGACTTTCAGTCCAGTTGTCAAAATCGCCACTGTTCGTCTTGTTCTGGCACTTGCTGACTCTAGAGGATGGAGTTTGCGACAATTGGATGTTAAGAACGCGTTTCTTCATGGCGTTCTGGAAGAGGAAGTCTATATGAGACAACCTCCTGGGTATGAAGACAAACAGAGACCACATTATGTCTGTAAATTGGACAAAGCTCTATATGGTCTGAAACAGGCCCTCGAGCTTGGTATTCACGGTTAAGCTCAAAGTTGGTTGCTCTTGGTTTTGTGGCCTCTAAGTCTGACACGTCCTTGTTCATCTATCGTAAGCGTAGTGTCACCATATTCATGCTCATCTACGTGGATGATATTATTGTTGCCAGCTCTTCTCAGGATGCTACTGATGCGCTACTAAGGGATTTAAGCGAGGAATTTGCTCTCAAAGATCTTGGCGACTTGAACTATTTTTTGGACATTGAAGTTCAGAAAGTTTCTACTGGCATTGTTCTTCATCAAACAAAATATGCTAATGATATACTGCATCGTGTTGGCATGACCGATTGTTCAGGTGTTGTCACGCCGCTCTCCTCGTCAGAGAAGATCACTGCTCGTCAAGGCGAATTACTGGGTCCAGATGACATCACTAACTACAGAAGTATGGTTGGTGCACTACAGTATCTTACTCTCACTCGGCCAGATATTTCTTATGCAGTCAACAAAGTGTGTCAGTATCTCCATGCACCTACTACTGCTCACTTGACTGCTGCTAAGCGCATCCTTAGGTATGTTAAGCACACAATCACAGTTGGACTCACAATTGCGAAGTCCCCTTCTTCATGGTTAGTGCTTTCTCCGATGCAGACTGGGCAGGATGTATTGATGATCGCCGGTCCACTGGGGGATTTGCTGTGTTCTTTGGACTGAATTTGATCTCCTGGAGTGCTAAGAAGCAAGCTACAGTCTCTACGTCAAGTACAGAAGCGGAGTATAAATCTGTAGCAAATGCAACAGCTGAGATGATTTGGGTTCAGTCCTTACTCGCTGAACTTGGAGTTAAGTTGACCCTGTCTTTGGTGTGACAATTTGGGTGCAACATATCTGTCAGCCAATCCTGTGTTTCATGCTAGAGCGAAACACATCGAACTTGATTTTCACTTCGTTCGAGAACGAGTGTTAAGGAGGCAATTGGAGATACGTTTTATCTCTTCCAAAGATCAAGTAGCTGATGGTTTTACGAAGCCACTTCCCTCTCGAGCATTTGAAGATTTCAAGCATAACCTCAACTTGACTAAGTTGTGATTAAGGGAGGGTGTTAGGAAATATGTAAACGTGATCGTATGTGACACGTATTAGAGAGTCCTAGTCATATTCATGTATTGCCTAGCACGGCACACGAGTATGAGGCCCTCGGTTTTCACACTAAGAAGAATCCTCACGTGCAGCGGGCGCATCGCTCAACTATCACGGGGCTCTAGGACAGGACAAACAACCATGCAGACTTTGAGGCCAATTCACGGTACGGAAGAACGGAGACAAAACGCAGAGTCCCAGTTGAGATTTTCTTTGAATAATGCCGCAAACGTACAGCCAGAGTTAGAACAGCTCATATCGGCATTGTCTCAGTTTCAGAAAAAAAAAGATATCGGCATTGTCTTATCAGACTCTCAGTAGCGGTAGCTGCTCACTCGAGCTGTGAGCGTGTGGCCTCACTGACTGAAGTAGTAGAACCAGTGCCCAGCCCATTGTTTTCTACCCGTCCACACGGCTAGCTCGATGTGTCGCAGGACGGCCACCGCCTGCAGCTTGCTCGTCGTCGCCGCCGCCTTCCTGATCCTGCTGCCTCTACTCGGCCCCAGCGGTGTCTCCGCGCATCGCCTGTCGCGTCATGCTCCAGGTATATATGCAACGAATCCCAGCTTGTTGCTGTCTGTATAAGAGATCTCTGTCTACAAATTAAATGGGAATGGATGTGATTGCAGTGATGCTGCTAGGCGGCGGCGCGGGAGCTTCTGCTTGGGAGCGCGGCGGCCGGAGCCGGGTGCGTGAAGGGAGGGAGCTACCTGCGAGGCGCTTGGGGAAGAGGACGCCGGTGGTGAAGCCTCCGTCGCCGAAACCCCAGGGCATGACGGGGATGGTGATGCCTCTGCCGCCGCCGCCTTCGTCGGAGTAGATGCTTGCGAACTGCGATAGTGGGGTGGTGCCTGGTGGCTTCGACCGATGGTTGAATGCATCTACTGAATCCTGGTGGGGGTTGTCGGATGCGTGGGCTGGTGCCTCGCTGAATCCTGAATCGATTTTCTTTGAAGAATGCCGTGTAACACTTTTGCTTGTGCAAAATAAGTTGACATGTGCTCCTCCATACAGGTCCATCCGTGCATGTCCATGGTCACTATTTCTCGTGCCATCGTGCGAGAGGTAGGATGCCATCAACGACTCAGCCAATGAATTCGTTGATAATAATAAAAATGAATTTGCTGATGAAAGAAGTCGATCTCCACCTGTTTTATTTTTATTATTCATCAGGGCCCAAATTTGTAAATACAAAATAAATTCCACATGCGGGTGATTGCAAGACGAAGAAAAAAAGTAACATTCATCAGCTTAAGCATAACAATGGATAGGTGACCGAACACGAGGCTAAGAAGGAGATTGTCCTAAATCAATTTCATCAATTGATCATTGGAAGGGGTAAGCCTAGAAGGCATGATTGTAATTGGGAAGGGCTACATTTTGAGGATGTGAATTTGCAAACCCTTGGCGACCCCTTCTTGAAGGAGAAGTTAAAAGTGCCATCAATCAAGTTCTCAGTAATAAGGCACCGGGACTGAATGTTTCACCAGAACCCTCTTCAAAAGGTGTTGGGACACAACTAAAGTGGATGCTATAAACTTTGTACAACTATTTGGGAGTCTACATATGGAAAATCTCTCTGTCGTTCTCCTGTTGTTCCATCTTCAATGGTGTAGAGTTAGTCTTGGAGATTATAGTTGCTAAGACGAATGAGCAAGGATTTAAGTGGGGATGGATGTTGTTGAAGTTTTATACGGCCAATCTCCCCTAATCCTCTCATGTTCTTCCAATTTATATGTTTTTTCTTGCCTTTGTGAAATGGGAGGACTCTTATATTTTCCCTTAATCCCCTAACTCTCTCCCCTGATCCATTTCTTTTTAGCTTCAATTCACGTGAAGTTCACGGAAATGGTACAAATCAGTAACGGTCTAACGGAGCAAGTTTTCAGTGGTATTTTTTTAAGGGTGTGTCTAAGTTTTTTTGGCGAAAATTTCGCCGATCTATTAATAATCATCAACTGTAATACAAATAGTCAAAAAAGTAATAAAAACTACAATTAGGTACTTGGACCACCTAGCGACGACTACAGACACTAGCGCGACTAAAGGCGTGCCGCTGTCCTCGGCCCTCCATCACCGGAGTTGGGAAAAACTTGTCATAGTAGAGCTTGTTGTTTTAGACATAAGTGAACTTATTGTGCTAAGGCCCTAAAGGATAAGTGCAGTAACCATCACCAATGATGACAACCGTAGATCGAAAGAGACCAACCTAAAACCACACCAACGAACACGAAAACCGATCGGATCAGGAGATCCATCGGTCACACGAATCCACACGCCCTCTGCCGACGCCGACGCTATACACACACCATCGGAGCGAGTTTAGCATAGGGCGGGGAGGACTTTGTTCTAACTTCAGGATAGTCGCCGCCTTTGACCATCCTCAAGAAACACACCGAAAAATAAGCTAAACACAAAAACATGAACCTCCCGCCGGCGGGGGACCGTGGTTCGCCACACCTCCAACACCCCAAGGCCAGCCTGAGGCGACATAGCCAGCGAGGGGGAAGAAACCTTATATGGGTTTTAGCCGCTGCCTCTTGATTGCTTTCTCCTGTCTCAAAGGGTGTGACTAACTTAACATCATCGAATCTCAGTTGCAACTCACCGTTAGCATGGATCATAAAGCAAATCTAACGGTTTGGAATTTTTTTCGTAGTTGCAACCTTACTTGGAACTAGAAAATTACGGTTGCAGCCCTACTTGCAGTTGAAAATTCTGAGTTACAATCCGACTTACAACTAAAGTACATGAATCACGATGCAATTCTAATGTTTCAGGAATCTACTGAACACTAGCTTACTTCTCAGAGAACTAGCAATTCCATTTTGTAAAGTCCCAATCTTTCAATGGTATATTTCAAAAAAATAAATCTTCCAATGGTATTTTTTGGATCTTTTGGCAAAACCATTTTCCCCTATCTCTACTCTCTAGAACGGTAGAACCTCACACAAAACCTCGGCCAACTTCCGAACCAGCCGCCTAGACCTTTCCTCACAAATTCGAACACCTCAGACGCTTCCAGTCGCCGCCGCCCCCTCTCCGGCTCCTCTCCGCCGCCGGCCGTCAGCGGAGGCGCTCTCCTCGCCGGCACACGTCGTCGCTTCCCCCTTCGCGCCCATGGTCCAGCTCCAAACCCTAGCCCCGCCTTCCCTTTGCGCGCCACTCCTCTCGCTCACCTCCCCCTCCATCTCCTGCAGGATTCCTCCCCGGCCGCCGCCGCCGCGGCTTCCGCCCCGCCCCTCGACGACTGCCTCCGCCTCCTCCGCGGCGAGCGCGACGAGCAGAAGCTGGCGGGCCTCCTCATCGCCGCCAACGTCTGCCGCGCCGGCGACGCCGCCGCCGTCGCCCAGGTCTACCGCGCCGTCGGGCCCCGCTTCCTCCGCCGCCTCCTCAACACCGGTAAGTAGACGCGCGCGCGCGTGCCTACCTGCCTGCCTCGTGCTTTGCGGCGGCGTCTCACCGGTTCCGCTTTTGCTTTGTGCAGGGTTGGGGAAAGTGGAGGGCGGGAAGGAGGAGGAGCGGGAGGCGTACCTGCGGCTCGCCGTCACCGTGCTTGCCGGCCTCGCGCGCGTCCCGGAGGTCGCGGCCGACGAGGGGGTCGTCTCCACCGTGCCCCTGGTCGCCGAGGTTGTTTCCAAATCGTAAGAGTTTGAGCTCTCTGCTCCTTTTTGATACTACCAGTAACTAAACCCGTAAACACCGATGCAATTGAAGCGGTACACGTTGAAACATTTTTTAGTCTCGCACTGCTTGCCAATCCTGACGATTTGTTACCAAGAGCTTAGACAAACTGTTTCTGTAGCTGTACTCTGGATGCTTGCTTTGCAAATTACATTTGCTTATGACTGTGCCAAACCAACTGCAGGCCTGATCTGACAATTACCGAGGAGTGTTTCGAGCTTCTATCGCTTGTGGCCATAGCCTCCGACGACGGGGCGCATAAATTTTGCGAGCCTGGAATTATCGACATGCTCTTCGGTCAAATCTCAAGCTTTCCAGATGGTACTAAAACTTTCTGGCCATTCTCTTGTTTGCTTAGTAGTTTCATCTCCATCTTCGTTCATCCTACCGATGGATGTTAGCAGCCAGACTTGCTCTAATTTGTGTACCTGGGCGTCTGACGGTTACTTGCATACTCTGCTTTGAAAGTGCAACGTAGGTACATTGAATAGGTTTCCAAGTTAGAAGTATTTATATAAGTTGATTCATGGATTCTGTTTAGTGTTACCAATCAGCAACACATTATATTTTCCAGAGTTAGGTTGAATTCTTATAGCGTTGCTCCATTGTTCCATTTGTAGGTTCAAGGTGCTTAGAGCTTGCCACTCATCTAATGCAGTTACTTGTTCATAAACTCAGAGCAGACAACATGAGTGTGGAGAGGCTGCAAGGCATGGCGAGCATGGTATGGATGGCAGTATGGCACACTGGATTGTTTTGCCTGAAAATGTCTACCCTTCATATATCAGCATTGCTAATTTGATGGTTTTATCTACGATTTCTATTGTCATTCAGGTTGCTTCTCTTGCTGTGCCTTTCAATGTTCTTCATACCGCAATTAAATTTGAATCGCTGCACATGCTTACCACCCTTCTTTCCAAAAAAGAATCTGTAAGAGTAACCTTTTTCCCCTCCCATCTGTTTTATTAGTAGTACCGTGGAGATTTCAGTTTAACTCCTTGTTTGTATTTTTTGGAACACTAAAGCCACTTCATGGTGCTTTGAGATCAATGCCGTCCACAATCTGGGAATCTCATATCCGTGGTGGAATTATAGACGTTCTTCAAAACCGTGTTGGTATGTGCATGCTTCATATATAAAATGATGCATCAAATGTTTGCTATTATTACTGTGAAGTTATAATTCGTCATTTCATTGGTCAAGTTGATAACATAGACTTTACATCAAGGTTTGAGAATTAGCTGCATTTATTTATTTACCCAGGATGAAAGTGCTAATATTTGTTGCTTTGCTAAAAATATAACTTGAGACGTGCTTAGATCTATCAATACCTTGTTTTTAATAATAGGAGTGTAGCATTTTGTTTCTTGTGTCAGTAGGCTTTACATTTGGTTTAGCTGCTGGGCAGTCAGTGTAGATTGTTTGGGGCAACAAAACTTTAGTATCTGCCAACTAAAAGGAGGTAGAACGTACTTTGAGAAGAAATACTGTAGGGTAGTGTTAGTAATTCCCTTCCTTTTTGAGATGGTCGCGATAGTACTAAATATTTATCCACTGTTCAGTATCCTCCGAAAAGCTGCAAGCTCTTCTTTTGGCGGAGTGCATGATGTCTATACTAGGTGAGAGTTGGTTGTCAGATGATCATAAAATCCTGGATAACAAGAATGTTATGTCCGTCGACAAGTACGTTTCACATCATCTCCTGCATCTTGTTGGATGTATCTTTTTCATTTTGTATAACAACTTGTGATTTCTGTAGATTTGTGCTGCTTGTCCTAGAATCTGCAAGAGTTGAAGTGGCTGTCCTTCTAAATGAACTTGCCTTTTCAAAGTATGAGTCATCAGAAAGTTCTCAGATAGATGGTGCCATCAGCCAGAAACAAAGAAATCTGGCTATATTGTTTTCACTGATAGAAAGAATAATCAAAATGATATCAGATGCTAGCGGTGGTGAAGGTATGTACCATTTCCTTGACTATTTTTGGTTCCATGCGCTGGAATGTTTTTGTAGAATGTTTTCATTTCCCCTTTTATTTCTATTTTATAACCTTCAGTGTCACCTTTTTTTCTATCTTTGATGGAAATTTGTCATTATTCTTTGAAAATTATTTTAACCGTATGCAGGTGAACCAAGTCAAACTATCCATGAAAGGACAATAATACAGGCAATTAAAGGATTAAATGAGACAAGCAGTCTAGTGTTGGACTTCCTGCAGGATGCAAAGGTACATATTTTAATAATCCTCTGATGATATGAATATTTAGTATTGGAAGATATCTTACAGAACGAAACATGTCAGGATCACGGGCAGAGGAAAGGTGATGATCTTTTGGCAGCTGTGAGAATAGTGGGAAGGTGTGCTACTGCTCTTGTTATTGTCTCTTACCTCTGGAATTTGCGTGCACTTTTTGTTGTTAAAGAATTGCTCCTTGTAGATATGATAAACTAGCAGTATGTTAAGGGTCCTTTAGTCGTCCAATACTCCCATCTCTAAATACTAGTTCCTCCTCCCGCTTGTACTTAGTTCGATGCGATTGGCAATGTGAGTTACTACTTTTGACCATTACAAACAAAAATCATGCGCACTTTAGCCACTTTATATTTCTCTATGCACATCATTTAAATAGCTGCGAAACAACGTTACTGTAGGATTTAAGGGTTTCAAAGTCCCCTGTAATCGTCCTTGAATAGAAGTACATTTGTGTGCTACTCTGTTGCAGCTATCTGGCAGAGACGCCATATGCCTGCCAAGAGAAGACTGGACGTCTACTGGAATTTATATTTTCTATTGAAGGTCAAGATGAATCAAGGTAGTTCTTAGCCATTTTGTGCTCAGTAGATATAGATCACTTAGTATCTTCTTTGTAATGCAGTATATTGATGGTACCAAGTACATTCTTGCATACAGGCCCTTCTATTCCGTTCGCTTCATGCTTCCAATGCTATCCCAAATAACAACGACAGCTGATGGATGCAGAACTTTGATGTCGTTTGGAGGCCATAAAGCAGTAAGTGAGCATGTTTGGTATAAATAAACTATATAAGAGTTGTGACTCCCTTGTCTCTCTTTCCTTGAAATAATTTAAATGCTGGTTATACTAGTTCATCAGAAAACCCAGTTTCCAGTTTGAAAATAACAATCAATTTGAATCTTTTCTGAATTTTGGGTATCTTTCTGGTTTTCAAGTTTTGTAGTTTACACAAATGTGTTCATGCAGACACAAATCTGTGGTATTTCACAACTGACTAGTAGGCCAACCTCCCCCATGCACACGGGCTTGCTAGCAAGAGCTAATATTCACTGTTCATACGAAGTTTATTTTGTCTTGTCGCAGGGATGCTTAAGTTATAGGGTGTTGTCGCATAACTTTACTAGTTCTGTCTAGGTGCCAATCACATTTGATGCTAGGTGTACAATTTGAAGTGTGCATGGAAATAAAATGGTAGCATTGTGATTTGCCAATGCCAACTACTAGAACATAAATTTGGCATAATGGAGTTGCCATTTGTTGTTCAGTTTGGCTTTGGACGTGCAGCTGATATGGCTGTTTTTCTGCCTACAGGTTATAGACTGCCTAATTAAAATGACAGAGCAGAATGGAATGATGGTCGACAATGGCAGCATCTTTTTGGCGTGCGATACTATCATAAACATTATGTCAAATGTAAGTACCTAAATTGTTCGAAACAGTTTTTTTCCTACCATGAGATAATCCTAATAGCCTAATGCTACTTATGTAGAGGAAGAGTTCCCATATTCAAATGGAGCCTTGTTTCATCTGTCTCCTGCAAGCACTTATTACATGGGCTGGTATATTCTGCTCCTAATTTCTTTACAGAAGCTGAAATAAATAAATGTATGTATTGTTTGTAGTGTGGCTCTCAGTGGTAGCCATTTCTCAATGTTTGATTCTCGCAACCATTTTACTTAATTTAGTAGACAGTGACAAATCTTTTTACCAATATTCAGCATCGCTGGAGGTTAAGAAAGGGGTTCTATGTCATTTAGGTCATAAACCAGTCCTACAATCCTATCTTTAAAACATGAATATGGAGCAATTTTCAGCAATGCCCAGCACTGGTTTCTGAACCATGGTCATGGCAAGAATTCTATAGCTGCTTGAATCTCTGCCTATTGTCAGTTACCTGGCAATCTCGCATACTCGTAAAGCAGGGTACCTAAGTTTCATGCTATTCAATATTAACGATCATTTTTCTGTTGATTATCTTCATGTGCGGATCAGTAACTCTCTTTTTGTTAAATGTGAGCTGATCAGTAACTTTTTTTTCTTGAATGAGCAATGATCAATAACTAGGAATATGTGTGATTGCTTATAGGAACAACTGATGCTTCATCAGTCATCATGACAGCCTGCAGCTTGTGCACGATGGTGATGGAGTTGACATCAGAAGAGTTCCTCTTGAGCTGCTCTGATTTTGACCCCAAGACCCTTGGGAGTTTGTCTGACCTCATTGTCAGAAGCTTGCATCAGGTAATTATGGCTGCATCTCTTTAGTGACATTATTTGCTCACAAAGGTTCTTCTCTGCAATGGGTTTTATATCCCGCAGCATCAGCATGTGTTTCCCCTCTTTTTCTTCAATTCTGGGTGTGTTTGCTTGATGATGGCTTACTGTATTGTCCTACAGGATATCCCTGACGGCGATATGGAACAGTTGAACCAAAAACAAATAATCGTATCAGGTAAGTGTAAGATCCTACAAATGAAGAGGAAGGAAACATGGCTCTCATTCAGTGTGTGACCTGAAACATCATTATCTAACTTTTGCTTTTGTACTGGTTGCAGGCTACAAGCGCTGGGCTGATCGATTCCCTCGTGTTAGAAATGTTGTACATCAGCATGTATCTGTCTGATCATCTGTCAGATCTTCTCTACATGAAGAGTTCTCTTGTGAATGAAATCCTGATATGGGAACCTGAAGTGCTACCATCCCCCGGCATGAAGTTTAATCTCAAACGGTCGGTCATTGACCATTCCCTTAGCTGATCTGCTGCTGATGTGCCAGGAAGTTTAACATCTCAAATGGCAGCTCACTGGTTCTTCTGTGTAATGCATGTTGGTCTGACATGAATACGCTCACTGGGGTGAGCAGGATGGTAGTGCATACATAGCCTAGCCCTCCCGGTCAGCTATCGAACGACTGGCATGCCTTTTTTTACACTACACTGGAATACATCAAGCAACAGGCTGAGATGCTGTATTTTCTCTGCCGTTGTTCGACAGAACTGTCCTTTCATGTAACAAACTAACACTGATATATTACCGTATGTGCACATGTGACGTGTTGCTCCGTTCTAGCAAAGAACACCACAGTTCTGTTCGGTTCTTTTGTCTAATTTGTTCATCTCCCTATTCAGAAAATTCTCATGTAATGCAGAAACAGCCGTATGCAGACTTCCCCTCTCAGTCTTCAGTGCTCAGTGACAGCTTTTGTGCAAGCAACCAAAATAACCTGACACCCTTTGCGGAGCGTAGGCTACTTAGGCAAGGAGCTTGAATAATGAATCCATCCCGGTATAAGTTATAGACCTGCAACGCACGAGCTCGAGTGTCTGCAGGATGACAGGCCCTTCATTCCCTCATCATGCAAAATGCTGGCATCGTTTAGCACAAGAGTGCGGATCGGACAAGACTGGATGAGCGCCGCAATACCCTTTTGTGTGAAGCCTATTTGATCTGACCGATTGGAAGAGCAAAATGTGAAGGCGAGTTCAACGCATAGGGCAGCTAGAGCTAGGGCCTTGAGGCTATCATCGGTCAGTTGTGTTTTTAATTTGAAACCACACCGCTGAGGACTGAGCCGAAGTGATATGGAATAGTGCAATCATCTCACTCTCATGTAGGCCGATAACATACTCCAGGTAAAGTGTCTCCAATTCTTTGCACTTCCCCAGGAGAAAACGAAGTCCAATTCTGGCACGGTTATAATATGAGCCAACCTAAGATCCTTCAAATTATCGCAGCAGATGTCATATCTATAAGGGTAGCGAGCCTTGTACGCGGGATCAAAAACCCCAGTCATCATCCTGTAATATCCACGAATCACAAATTCAAACTTTTGGAGATTCACCCATCCTGGGCCAAAAAATTTCAAATCAAAACACCCACGCAGTTATAAAAATATAAGGGTGGCATGGTTAGACGTCTCAACCAAAGGAAGAAAACCTTAAAACTGGAAACAACGCAAAGATACTACAGATCGAAACGACTGTCACAATACATAGGAGTTCTGTCAAATTCCTCAAAAAGAAAATCCCACATTACCCAAACAAGTTTAGAACATCTGAAGTCATTGGAACTTCTCGGACGGAAATCGCAGGTGCATCTGTCCTCTGAATTACTTTCGACTCGAAGTGTTGCAGTTTAAACTCTGCTAATATAGTAATATGAGTTAACAGCCAAAGATCGCCTTCAAGGTCGACTGGCGTCCATTGCGGTGCATGTTCATTCCTTTCAGACTGTCGTGGCTTTCAATCTGCGCAGAAAAGCGAACTGTTTTGGCAGCCCCTCGCACACCCTCCTGGGAGATCTGACAGCAGCCAATCACGGTCAGAGACTCCAGCTTCTGTGAACTTACCAGCGCAGCCATTCCAGCATCAGTCACATTCTTACATTCCCGGAGTGTGAGACTACTCAAACAAGGAGCCTGGACAATGAAATTCATCCCAGCATCAGTTATGGACTCGCAATCCACGAGCTCGAGTGTCTCTAGGAACTGTGTGGATGAGATGCCCTTCATCCCCTCGTCATCAAATATGATGGCACCATTGAGCACAAGGGCACGAATCGGACAGGATTGGATGAGCGTCACAATACCCTTTTGCGTGAAGCCTATTTCAGTTGGGTAAATGGGATTGATAAATGTGAAGGTGAGCTCAACAGCTTGAAGCATAGGGCAGCTGAGAGCTAGCGCCTTGAGGCTGTCATCAGTCAGTGGTGTCCTAAAATCATAACCACATCGCAGAGGCATGAACCGAAGTGATAAGGTATTAAGGTTGCTACACCTCTGGAATAGTGCAATCATCTCACTCTCATCTAGACCAATAACATATTCCAGGTAGAGTGTCTCCAATGCTTTGCACTTCCCTAGGAGAAAACGAAGTCCAATTTCTGGCATGGTTACAATATGAGCCAACCTAAGATCCTTCAGATTATCGCAGCAGATGTCATATCTATACGGATAGCCAACCTTGTATGCAGGATCCTGGACCGCACCCATCCAGTAGTTTCCATTAATCTCAAACTCAAACTTTTGGAGATTCACCCATCCTGGACCAAATTTTAGGAGGTCATACTGGTTGATTCCATTGCAATCCTTTACAACAAGTTCTTCCAATGATCCATATCTCCCAAGGTACTCCAGCCACTCTACATTGTCTACTGCCGTACAGCCCACAAGGTGCAGAACAGAAAGATACCTGCAACTAACCGCCACCTGAGAAAGCCCAATAGAAGTTATTTCTGGTGCATAGTTCAGCCTGAGGGACCTCAACTTTTTGCAGTATGATGATACGTAGCCGAGACCGGTGTCATCAATGTACAAGCAGTTGCTTAAAGTGAGATCAGATAGCAAGGGGCAGTGAGATGATAGAACATGGAGGCCTTGGTTGTCCAGCTGGTCCCCGTGACTGGGTGTCCAACCAGAGTAATTGATCTCTACTTTCCACAAATTGGGGAACCGGGAGAACAGAGATGTCAAGGCTTCTGTTGTAGGGTCAAGTCCACAGCCAACGCGGATAGCATCCCTGTGCTCCGCCTCGATGGTGTAGAGCTGCTTTGACACGAGGGAAAGAGAACTACGATCAGTTGTACTGGTGATCCTCTTGACAATCTCTGCAATCAGTAGCTCTGGGAGACCCTCCATCAAGTATCTCAGGTGCACAACTTGGGTAATTCAAAGCTCAGCAGGTGCTGCACCAAAGATTCAATGATCAGGATGCAACATATCAAAATAATCAGGTTATAGCTGTATGAAAAAATGTAGAAGGAAAGATTAATGAAACATTACACCTATTTATATTAGTTGAAAGATTTATGTGCTTATCTTCACAATGAGCGTTAATCGATAGCAGCCTATTATTTGTATCCATATCACAAATAATATGAAATTTCTGCTGGGTGTGAGGATAATCTACAAATACACCAATTAGAACTACAATCCCACAAGATAATTTAACATTCACTGCTGAAATGAACTCATATCTGGAAGTACCTAACCAATCAGACTGTTCCTAGACACTCCAGAACGAACTTTACTGATTAAACCAAGATACCCTCTAGCTTTTCACACAGGTTCCAGTTTCATACACAATGGGCAATAGATACAGTTTCGCGGAACCATAGAGCGGTGGCTCTATGCCATTGGATTGTTGCTTGAGATCGGTGCCAGGAATTTTAGTTCCGCCATCTCCCCTAATCGCTTTACAGGAACTTCCTAGCTTGTGCACTGTACAATGTTCACTGCACAGTTACAAAGTCTCTGCGGCATGCGAAATGCAAGGGTAGGACTAAAAAAATTCATAGAGTCTCTATTAGAGACACATAGACACCAAAGATGAGTATTTAAATCACAAAGCATTAATCTGCATTCAGCAGCCTCAGTACTAATTATTTTCAGCACCACTGGATTTTAGCTTGTCACCTCAGATATGCGCACGGTTGCAAGTACGTGCCCGAAATACGTTTTATAATATAGAGCTTTAATGCGACATATTCAGCCCTTAAATCGTGGTTGAAAAAAAAAACAGTATTTTGGTGATTGCCTGGTTGAATAAAATAGTGTTGGAACCCCTGAGGAGCCAGATCAATAAACAATACCATAACAGTTCGCCACCATTCCTTCAATCTACAGGTGTAATAGCATCCATTTCTGTTCTGTACACTAAATGACTAAAAGTTACACGAGATTTTCTAACAAGTCTACATAAAAGAAGCTACAATATACTGCTTGGATTTTTGTCAGAGCATTGGTCATCCTCAGAAGGGCGGGCCTGGTGCAGCGGTAGAGCCTCACCGCCTGTGACCGAGAGGTCCCAGGTTCGAGTCGCGGTCTCCTCACATTGCACTTCGTGAGGGTAAGGCTTGCCACTAACACCTTCCCCAGACCCCGCACAGTGCGGGAGCTCTCAGCACTAGGTACGTCCATTGGTCATCCTCACAAATACGAAGTATGTGTTCAGAGATTCAAAAAAGGTGCACCCTTGGCGTAGTACCACTCCTGGCAATTTACAGTTCCACTACACATCTTTAGGGTTCCAGTTTTTGAGAACTGAGTTCTAGCTCAGTGGCAAGGCAAGCGAGTGCGCAGCCAGCCCACCTGGGTTCGAATCCCCATCTCGCGGTAATTTCGCAGGGAGGGGCGAACTTTAAACCGGGTTATCATCCTAGCGTCCATCCGCCGGGAGAGTCTCATCCTACCTAACAACGTATAGCCAAGGGAGGGATCATTCCCCCGTTGGTCAACGTTTTTTGGGTTCCAGTGTTTGAATCCAACGATGTTCTGGGGTGTAGCCACCACAGCTCCGTGGATCTAGAAACTTGCTCCCATGGGCTAATTCCATTAGCAGAACAAAGTGCAACAATAAAGTCGATCTAGACAGTACAGCAGAACGGAATCTAAGTGGAAGAATCGCTCGAGGAGGGAAAGGAATGAATGGACCCGAATCCTTACCTCGGAGGAAGCGGCGACCAAGGAAAGAGGCGGCGCTCGAGGAGGGAAGAAATGGGCGGAGACGGCGGCGACCAATGGTTGGATTCGGCGGAGAAACCTCCGCGGCGAGGTGACGGACAAGCAAAACCCTTGTCTCGCGGCGTGAGTGGCGTCTTGGTGGGCCAAGCTGGGCCGTGCTCGGACTGGGCCGATGCTATTTTATTTTCATTTCTGCGAAATATACCGCTCCAGGCAGGACTTTTTTTTTTCTTACAATTACAATTCTACCGCTCGTCCACAGGATACAGAGCCGCTCCTTGTCTCCGGCGATCGCCGGCGATGGCCCGCTCCGACCTATACCTGGGCAGCGGCTGCGCCTGGCCTTCCGGTGTCCCTCGTGTGGAATACCGCAAGGGGCAACTGAGCGGGCTGGTTTGGCTATGCCAGCTGCATTCGCGCACCATCCAGTCGCGTGGAGCAACTGCTTCCGATCGAGGTGATCCACGCTCGAGGAATTCTCTCCAACCAAAATGGTGGGAGCCTGTGATACCAGTGGATGAATCAACGGTCATACGCCGGCGGACGAGGGACAGAGGCCAGCTCAGTCGCCTGCAGGGATCGGTGCGCTTCAGGTGTTCGGCGAATTGCCCCAGAAAGATTGCGTTGCTGATGGAATCCGGCTCCCCTGATTCAATGTATGTTTCCTATCGATCAGTACTGCAAATTTCTTGTCTATTCAAACCGTACTCTTAGGATTACATGGTGTGGAATAAGCGTCCTTAGGATTACACAGCACTGCAAATTCAGACTGTATGTTCCAGTAGTATAACGAGTGCTTCAGTTTCCTAAATGATAATGCAATTGTAGTTCATGCACTTCCCATCCAAGTTCTTATGAGAGACAACATGCTTTTTTTAGGAATAGATAGAGAGTGCATATATGATCAGTAAACTGTATAAGAAAGCCTCACCTACCATATTCGTTGGATTTATTACATACAAACACCACCCAGTGAGTCCACAAACAATGTCAGCATGCTCCAACTGGGATACACGTTAATCTGATTACATCAACTACACTAGAAATCTACCTAGTGACATATGTTCTAGTAGTATAACTAGGGCTTCAGTTTCCTAAATGATAATGCAATTGGAATTCATGCACTTCCCATCCAAGTTCTTATGAGAGACAGAGTGCTTCTTTTTAGGATTAGACAGAGAGTGCATATAGGATCAGGAAACTGTAAACAAACGCCACCTTCCATATTCATTGGATTAAGATACATACATTACAAACACCACCCAGTGAGTCCAAAAACAATGTCAGCATGCTCCAACTGGGATGCACATTAATCTGATTATATCAACTACACTAGGAATCTGAAAAGAGGGGGAACTAGCTAGAGCCTAGAGCAGGGTAAATACTACTGTTGGACAGAGCCAAGCTGATTAGAGATCTAAAGACAGGTAATGATAGATAGACGATCCATTGCCCTGAATCTTGGACAACTTTGTGGACTGTCCTGACATTACAAGAGCCACAACTACAGAAGACAATCATGTTGAATCACACTGGAGCTTGGCTGCTCTGATTCTTCTTACGCCGACGACTATCAAACCAGGATGACAGTGTCATATGGATTACAAAGTAGCCCAGCACGGCACCGATGAGCGTGAAGACATACACAGACGTCTTCCACCCCCTGTTGGAGCCGGCTGCATAGGACCCTAGGAGAGCCACCAAATCAAGTATGATCGTCCAGTTCATCACGCTGAGCGACCATTCTTCCCATTCTTCTCCCTTGTTGTTTGGCAGCCAGTGCGGTAGCATCATGATGATGACAACAATGGAAGCCACGAAGGAAACAGAGTTGCTGTAGAAGAAGGCAAGGTACCGGGGCCTCCTATTGTCGTGCATCACTGGGTCGCCCGCCTCGTACCCGTTGATGCTGCTCTGCCACGCTCCGCCGGGCGGTTCCAGGCCGGCCTGGTAGGTTACGCTCGCCACCAAGATGCCTAGCAGCATTAGGTACTTGCGCCTCACGTGCTTTTTCCTTTCTTCTTCACTCTCCTTCCTTTCATCTGCCTCCTTCTTCTTTTGTTCTTCATCTTGTTCTATGGGTGGCACAGCTGCCGAGTTGCCATTTCCATTGATCTCCTTCATCAAAAAATTCTTTTGTTCTTCATCTTGTTCTATGGGTGGCACAGCTGCCGAATTGCCATTTCCATTGATCTCCTTTATCAAAAATACTAGAAGCAGCCCGGCTGCAACAAAGAGGACCACGGCCACCAACACGAAGATGTAGATGGATGTCTTGAGGTGTTGCGTGCTTCCGGCGGCGTAGGCCCCCATCAAACAAAACAAGCCCACCGCCGTACAAACAGACAGTGCGTTGCTTCGTATGGCTGGCCTGTACAGGTTGGGGTTCACCAGGAGGAGGATGAGGGAGATGGACAACATGAAGCTCACCGAGTTGCAGTAAAAGAAGGCATTGTAGCGGCGCGGGTAGTTGTACAGGAGGACCGGGTCGCCAGCATGGTGCCCGAGCTCGTCATCCTGGAGCAGGAAGCCGCCTGGAGGGGTGAGGCCAGCTTGGTAGGTGATGGTCGCGGCCAAGATCGCGAAGAGGAGCAATCTTTTGCGCCTCTTCTCCAACAAACGATCTTTGGCATCGTCTTTCTTGTCCTTGTGATCCAGCGTGAGGAAGATGACATGGATCACCACATAGACCAGAACGGCGCCTGCCAAGGCCATGGCGTAGATGGAGTGGTTCACGTCCCGGCAGCTTCCCGCGGCATACGCACCGATGAGGCCAAACAGGTCGAATATCATGGCTGCCTCCAGCACGTGGTGCTTGACCAGACGTTCCGTCTGGACCAGTACGATGGCCACCAAGGAGGCCACCAAGGCAACCGAGTTGCAATAGAAGAAGATCCTGTACCGCCTAGCATCCGTCGTGAGAAGGATCGGGTCGCCAGCCATGTGCCCGTCACCGTTATCCTGCCAAAGGCCACCCGGCGGGTTCAACCCCGCTGTGTAGGTGATGGTGGCTGCAAGAGTGGCGAGCAGTAGAACAAGAGAGCGAGCCTTGTCCAGCGCCTCCCTAGAGCTGCATCCATTCATTGCCCAGAAAGAAGAAACATAGCTCAGTTCAGTTGTAGAGAAAAATGAAACAGAGTTCAGTTAAGTTGCACAGAAAGAATAAACAGAGTTCAATTGCAGAGAAAAAATAAACAGAGGATATGTAGAGAAATAAAGAAAGATACAGAAGAAACGATGAAGAGGATATGTATGTGCTCAATACCTGACATTATCGTCAGTCTCCTGATTTTGATTTTCATCTTTTTGCTGCAATGGACTGGAACAGGGAGGCAAGGGTTTTGACGGTGAAGTGAAGTAAGCATAGAGGATCAGGAGTAGGATGAATGCCACAACGGCGCCAACCAGGCTGAGTACATAGACAGTGGTGTCGGTGTGCCTGCAGCTGCCGGCGGCGTATGCGACGACGAGGCCGACCAACGCGACGACAATGCACAGGTAGAGGGAAAACTGAAGAGACCGGGCTGTCTTCTTGTGCAGCTTTTTGACGTTGATGATGAGCAGCATGATGATGAACAGGGACGCCACAAACGCCGTGGTGTTGCAGAGCAGGAACACCGTCAGGCGCAGGCTGTGGTGCTCCTTGAGGATGGCGTCACCTGGCCGGTGGCTGCCCCCGGTGCTGTCCCAGAAGCCACCCGGCGTGCTCAGCCCGGCCACGTAGGTGATGCTCACCGCGAACGTCGCGAGAAGCATCACGACCTTGCGGAGCCGTTCTTGGGCTTTCTGCTCCTTCTTTTCTTCGATCTTGGGCACGCTGCCGGAGTCAGGGTGGGGGACGCCGATGGGACCTCGAGGCATCGCCCCGCCGGAGCCGGAGTTGGAGGTTTTGCGTGGAAACCACCAGTCCAGCAACTTGGTAATCACGATGTAGAGGAAGACGACGGCAACCAGCAGGACGGAGTAAACAGTGGAGACCTTGTCCCGGCAGGTGCCGGCGGCGTAGGCGCCCATGAGGCTGAGCAGGTCGAGCAACATGAAAAGCCGCAGCAGCACGACGTCGGAGACGACCCAGGTGACGCCCTTCTTCTCCTTCACCTTGTCGTGCCGGACGGCGAGGATGAGGATGAGGACGATGACCACAAGCGAGGCGGCGAACGCGGTGGCATTGCAGTAGAAGAAGGCGAGGTACCGGCCGTAGTGGGTGTCGCGGATGACGGGGTCGCCGGCGAGTCGTTGACCTTGGCTGGCGTCGTCGCGGGCGCCCTCCTGCCAGACGCCCCCCGGCGGGTTGAAGCCCGCGTCGTATGTCACGGTGGCCACCAGGGTGGCCAGCAGCAGCAGGTACTTCCGCAGGTTGTACTCCCACGGCTGCTGCACGGACGCCACTGCCGGCTTCTCCATTACCGGCTGCTGAGGTGCTGGCGCGTCATGCCCGGACACCATTGCCGGCCGCAGAGGTGCTGGCTGGCCGTGGCAGGGCTCTATTGCCGGCTGCAGAGGTGCTGGCTGGCCGTAGGCGGGCTCCATTGCTAGCTGCAGAGGTGCTTGCTCCCTCTTCTAGATTGTTGTGATCCAGATTCCTGAATCGCCAATGACAACGATGGTATAGGTGAGTTGTCTGATTATAGAAACACCTTGACTCGCAGCGAGTCGTCGCCTCGTCGGGAGGAAGCTGCCCTGCGTGTTCTTAAAGTCTGATAGACTGCTTCTGTACTCTGTTTGGTACTGCAATTCTAACATGTGAACGCACCGAGTCAACTGGGTCTTCGCCCTTCGGGGACAAGCAAGTCTTTTCTCCTCTGCAAATCATGTACTCTACACTCAAAATATTGTCATGCGCGATCATGTAGTTCATAATCATGAAAGTGTTGATGTACCTTGTATTTACCTGAGATATCAAATTAAGTATATTTAGCTATCTCATTACATAGCTGATAAAAAACTCTGAGTATTAAATACTCAATTAGTTCTAGAATTGAAATTTAAGTTAGAGCTCAATTAGTTCTAGAATAGTTGGATTCACATTGTAAATTTGTGCAGCATGGAGTGCAGCAAGAGAGCTGCACATGAATTGTAAACAAGATTTGTTTTCCGTTTGTACATGCATGGGTTGCAATTTAAAACAAAAATGTCCATTCGGTAAAAGAAAATTCATGAAGTACACAAAATATTCATGTAGTGTAAAATTTTCGGATGTCATCACTCAACTGAGTTAAGCTAATTCTCAATCAACTCAACTTTATGCGCACCCTTTTATTTTACCTCCACGCTCAAAATCAAGGGTATAATATTGAGATTTATGTGCAGTGAAAAAGCAACTAACTTGTTTCCTTCTAAATTCATATTGAGATTTATGTGCAGCTCAAAGATTTGTTTTTCCAAAGGCCATATCTGATTGTTAGCATCACAACTTTATTCTTTTGCGGCAATAATATTGTGGCAAGAATCATTTGCGAGACTTTTGCTTGAGGAAATATTTAGTGGTAGTCAGTAGACCTAAGCGGAGGCAAACTTAAATTGTCAGACTAAACCATAACAAAACAATGTTGAATACTACTCCCTCTGTCCTAAAATAAGTTGCTTAATTTTTTCTAGATGTAGATTACACACCTTATCTAGATAAATTTGAGAAACTGTTCTTTTAAATGGACCCATACTAGAAGTCAACTAAGCCAACAGTTCACGGCCCTGACACAGCGAGAAATGCGAAAGAAATGGATGACGTAGCCACCCTGACGTAGGCTGTTCCGATAGATATACCGTTCAGTTTTTTGTGTGTGTCCCAGCCAGACTCCCAGGAGGCGGATGATCAAAATCTCACGTGCTGTGTGTTCTGATTAAAGATAAGGGGCATTTGTTGCTTAATCATCTAAGTTCATGTTAGATCATAAGTTTTTGGCTATGTATGTGTCTTTTTTTTTTGTTAACTTCATAGTGCAGACATACACATACTGATGCATTTATTTGTGTCTAACCTGTTTTACTGCTACTCTATAGTAGAAGAGTAGAATGGCATGAGCTGTTGAACACTGAGATATAGTACAACCTTTCCGCCGTATGGTCAAATCAGGCGAAGTATACAGCACCAAGCATAAACTCTAGCATAAACAGGACGCATCAACCAAAAATCCCGTTCCTATGGATACCAAAAATCTCTGTTCCTCACACACACTCTAGCATAAACAGGAAGCATCAACCAAAAATCCCGTTCCTATGGATACCAATTGATCGAAGAAATCTGGAGAAAATTGTAGCTTCCACCATGTTCTATTCTGTATGTTGTACAAACCATCACCTTCCCGATTTTTTGTTGTTGTTGCAGTTTTCACTAGTTGGTGGTCTAATTTGTTGCAATGCCCACCACTTAGTCATCTAATCAACTCTCTAGTTCGTCTCTCTCACGAAGAAGTTCCTTTTGCTGCGCTACTCTCTAGTTTCCCCCATCCCGGCGACTGCATGCACAGCTGTCCGGGAGAGCAGGCCTTCGAAACCCTGTCCGTTGAGATCCTGTACCGGGAGGCGGGCGATAAGATTTTTGGGGAGCGTCTTGGCGCGACTGCTCGCTGCTGTCCGTGCTCTTCTTCGCCGGATCAACTGCTTCCTCGACGACTCCGACGACACCATGGGCGACATCGGCTATTCCCATGGTGGTGCTGCTGGTGCGACCTTCCCGGTCGCGATGTACGTGTTTTTCCTCTCGTACTTTGCACTGCTACTTGCTCCATGTTCAGATCTGATGCATGTGCTTAGTCTGATGTGTATGGTTAGGTATGCTTGTGCATCTGTAATGTTGCTTTCGGTAATTAATCTCACTCGAAAATTGCCTAATAATTCAACAAAAGTTCCACTAAATAGGTTACCTGTGTTACAAATGTACAACTATAACGTAAAAAAGTGGAATTCAATCTTTTTTTTATTATTAGGATCCCCCGCTCGTCCAACACGAGGCAGAGCCGCTCCTTTTCTCCGGCGAAGGCCCACTCAGAGCTACACCTAGGCAGCGGTGCGCTGCGCCTGGGCTTCAGCTTTTCTGGTGTCCCTAGTGTGCAAGACAGCAAGGAGCGGGTGAGCGGAGCTGGTTCGGCAATGGCAGCTGCTTCCGATCGAGGCGACCCATGCTCGAGGAATTCTCTCCAACCAAAATGGTGCGAGCCTCTAATCTCAGCTTATGTATCTAAGGTTAGGAACGGTGGCGGGCGAAGGACAACGGCAAGATCAGTCGCCTGCAGGGATTGGGTAGGGTGCCCTGCAGGTGTTCGGCGAATCGCCCCAATAGGGAGATTGCGTTGCTGATGGAATCCTCCGCCCCTGATATAATGTATGTTTCCTTCAAAATTCTTGTCACTTTAAACCATACTCTTGAGATTACATGTCTTGGGATTATAGAGTACTTCAAATTCAAACTGTACCTAGTGACATATGGTTCAGTAGTATAACAAGTGATTCAGTTTCCTAAATCCTAAATGCAATTGAAATTCATGCACTTCCCATCCAAGTTCGCATGAGAGACAGCGTGCTTCTTTTTAGGATTAGATAGAGAGTGCATATAGGATCAGGAATTTCTATTAGAAAGAGTCACGTACCATATTGGGGTATGATACATACAAAAACCAGCCAGTGAGTTGACAGACAATGTCAGCATGCTCCAACTGGGACGCACGTTAATCTTATTACATCAACTACACTAGAAATCTGAAAAGAGGGGGAGCTAGCTAGAGCCTAGACCAGGGTAGAGATTCGACAGTGCCAAACTGATTAGAGATCTAGATACAGGTAAAAGTAGCGTGAATTTTAGACTACTTTGTGGACTGCCTTCACATTACTAGAGCTACACCACAGAGCACACTGGTGTTGAATCACACACGAGCATCTCCTTGTCTGCTCTGGCGCCTCCTACGGTGACGACGATCAGAACATACTGACAGTGCCTTATGGATTGCAAAGTAGCCCAGCACCGCAACGGTGAGCGCGCAGACATACACAGACGTCTTCCACCCCCTGCTGGAGCCGGCTGCATAGGACACTAGGAGAGCCACTAAATTAAGTATTATCGTCCAGTTCATCACCTTCAGCGACCATTTTTCCCATTCCACTTCCTTTTTGTTTGGCAGCCAGTGCGGTAGCAGCATGATGATGACAACGATGGAAGCCACGAAGGAAAAGGAGTTGCTATAGAAGAAGACAAGGTACCGGGGTCTCCTGTTGTCGTGCATCACTGGGTTGCCCGCATT
The DNA here is from genome assembly GCF_022539505.1 of Lolium rigidum. Classification (NCBI taxonomy): domain Eukaryota; kingdom Viridiplantae; phylum Streptophyta; class Magnoliopsida; order Poales; family Poaceae; genus Lolium; species Lolium rigidum. The sequence goes on along the minus strand of NC_061509.1, from coordinate 286,746,670 downwards.
GTACCCGCTGCCGCTGCTCTGCCACGCTCCGCCAGGCGGTTCCAGGCCTGCCTGGTAGGCGACGCTCGCTACTAAGATGCCTAGCAGCATCAGGTACTTGCGCCTTGCGTGCTTCTTCCTTTCTTCTGCATCCTCCCTCTGTTCTTCTTCGTCCTTAGGGGCCTCCTGTTCTATTGATCGCGCAGCAGCTGGATTGCCATTTCTATTCTCCTTTTTTTCTTCTTCCTCCTCCCTTTCTTCTTTGTCCTGTTCTTTGGGTGGCGCAACTGCTGAATTGCCATTTCCCTTGATCTCCCTCACCAACAATATTACCAGTAGTCCGGCTGCAACAAAGAGGGCCACGGCCACCAACACAAAGATGTAGATGGATGTCTTGATGTGCTGTGTGCTTCCAGCGGCATAGGCCCCCATCAAACAGAACAATCCCATCGCCGTACAAACTGACAGCGCATTACTTCGTATGGCTGGCCTGTACAGATGGCGGTTCACCAGAAGGATGATGAGGGCGATGGACAACATGAAGCTCACCGAGTTGCAGTAGAAGAAGGCATTGTAACGGCGCGGGTAGTTGTAGAGGAGGACCGGGTCGCCAGCGTGGTGCCCGAGCTTGTCGTCCTGGAGCAGGAAGCCGCCTGGAGGGGTGAGGCCAGCTTGGTAGGTGATGGTCGCGGCCAAGATCGCGAACAGGAGCAACCTTTTGCGTCTCTTCTCCAGCAACCGGTCTTCGTAGCCGTTGTCCATGTCTTCGTAGTCCATCGTGAAGAAGACAACATGGATCACCACATAGACCAGGACAGCGCCTGAAAAGGCCATGGCGTAGATGGAGTGGTTCACGTCCCGGCAGCTCCCCGCGGCATATGCCCCAATGAGTCCAAACAGGTCGAGTATCATGGCTGCCTCCAGCACGTGGTGCTTGATCAGAAGCTCCTTCTGGACCAGGACAACGGCCACCAAGGAGGCCACAAATGCAACCGAGTTGCAATAGAAGAAGGCCCTGTACCGCCTAGCGTTCGTTGTCAGAAGAATCGGGTCGCCGGCCATGTGCCCGTAGCTGTTATCCTGCCAAAGGCCACCCGGCGGGTTCAACCCGGCTGAGTAGGTGATGGTGGCGGCAAGAGTGGCGAGCAGTAGAACAAGGGAGCGAGCCTTGTCCAGAGCCTCCCTAGCACTGCATTCATTTCAGAGAAAGAAACAGAGTTCAGTTCAGTTGCAAAGAAAGAATAAACAGAGTTCAGTTCAGTTGCTAAGAAAAAAGAAACAGAGTTCATTTAAATTGCAGAGAAAGAAAGAAGAAACATACTTTAGTTAAGTTAATGCAAATAGGGACAACGAAGAAGAGGATATCTATGTGCTCATTACCTGACATTTTCATCAGTCTGCTGTTGTTCATCAGTTTGTTGCGCTGGACTGGAACAGGGAGAAGAGAATTCTGACGCTTTAGTGCAGAAACCATGGAGTAGGACGCACGCAAGAACGGCACCGACCAGGCAGACCACCGCGCCGACTAGGCAGACCACGTAGATGGTGGTGTCAGTCTGCCTGCAGCTGCCGGCGATGTAGGCGGCGATGAGACTGACCAGCGTGACAACTATGCAGGTGTAGAGCTCGAAGGACCGGGCCATCTTCTCACGGAGCTTCCTGCCGTCGATGATGAGCAGCATGGTGATAAGCAGGGATGCCACGAACGCCGTGGTGTTGCATAAAAGGAACACTGTCAGGCGCAAGCTGTGGTCGTCCGTGAGAATCGCGTCGCCCGGGCGGTGTCTGCCCCCGGTGCTATCCCAGAAGCCGCCCGGCGTGCTCAAACCAGCGACGTATGTGATGCTCACCGCGAACGTCGCCAGAAGCATAAGGACCTTGCAGAACCGTTCTTCAGCTTTGAGCTTCTTCATGGCCTCCTTTTCTTGTACCCTAGGCACGCCGGAGTCAGAGTCGTCGATGGGAACTGACATTGCGCCAGAGCCTGAGCTGGGGCTGGGTTTGGGGGTGGGCGTCACGCCGCCGGAACCAGAGCCAGAGTCAGAGGTGTTGTCTGGAAACCACCAGTCCAGCAACTTGATAACCACGATGTAGATGAAGACGGCAGCCACCAGCACCGTGGAGTAGACGGTCGAGACCTTATCCCGGCAGGTACCCGCGGCGTAGGCTCCCACGAGGCTGAGCAGGTCGAGCACCATGACGACCCGCAGCAGCACGACGTCGGAGGCGACCCAGATGGCGTCCTTCTTCTCCTTTTCTTTGTCGTGCCGGATGGCGAGGATGAGGATGAGGACGATGAGCACAAGAGACATCGCGAATGCAGTGGCGTTGCAGTAGAAGAAGGCGATGTAGCGGTGGTAGTGGGTGTCGCGGATGATGGGGTCGCCGGCGAGTCGTTGGCCTTGGCCGACGTCGTCGCGGGTGCCATCCTGCCAGACGCCCCCTGGCGGGTTGAAGGCCGCGTCGTACGTCACGGTGACCACCAGGGTGGCCAGCAGCAGCAGGTATTTCCGCAGGCTGTACTCCCACGGCTGCTGGCCAGGCGCCATTGCCGGCGGCTGAGGTGCTTGCACGTCATGGCCGGGCTCCATTGCCGGCTGCTGAGGTGCTGGTGTGTCATGCCCGGGCGCCATTGCCGGCTGCAGAGGTGCTGGCTGGTCGTGGCTGGGCTCCATTGCCGGCTGCACTGCAGGGACGCTACTCCACTCTCTGAGCAAGTGTGCTTGCTCCCTCTTCTAGATCCTGATTGTTGTGATGCAGAATGGACAACGATGTAGTACTATTAGTATAGGCGAGCTGTCTGATTATAAAAACGACCTGGCTGGCGGCCAGTCGTCGGGAGGAAGCTGTCCTGCGTGTTCTTAAAGACTGATAGATTGCTTTTGTACTACTCTGTTTGGTACTGCAATTTTCACATGTGAACGCGTCGAGTCAATTCGGTCTCCCCTGCAAATCATGTACTAACTCCACTCTGCATCCAAAATATTCTTATCTGCGATCATGCAGTTCCTAACCATGAAAGCGTTGACGTATCTCGTATGTACCTGAGATATCAAATTAAGCAGTGGCGGAGCCAGGACAAAAATCATGTGTAGTCAGTTTAAACTTGTGTAGTCAAATACATACATTTATATGATTTTTAATTATTTTTTTGCATGATTTCTTGCCTATGAACCTAAAAACAGTGTAGTCAATTGACTACACTGCTCTAGTGTGGCTCCGCCACTGAAATTAAGTACTCCCTCTGACCTATGAAAGTTGTCTGATATTTGTCAAAATCTGGATGTATCTAGACACTATTTAGTATGTAGATACATTTAAATTTTGACAAATCTCAGATGACTTTTATGGGACGGAGGGAGTATATTTTGCTATGTCATTATATAGCTGATAAAAAAAACTCTGAGTATTAAGTAATTTTATGGAATTTTTATTTTTGATTTTGCTACAATTCTCACTCGAATGAGAGTTAACTTAGAGCTCAATTACTTCTAAAATAATTGGATTTACATTGTGAATTTGTGCAACATGGAGTGCAGCATGAGAGCTGCACATTAATTGCAAACAAGATTTATTTTTTTCCGTTTGCACATGCATTTGAAACTAAATTTTAAATGAAGCAACAATGGTTACTACAAAAAAAATTCCTATATATGTAGCCAACTACTAGTGACAAAATAAACAAATCATGGGAAACTAATTTTTCATCCAAAACTTATGATTTTTCTATCGATTCCTCATAGGGTATACTTATATATGAACAATTCATGAATAGGTAAACCACACCCTATAAAGCTTCTACGGAAAATCAGAATTTTGTAAGTGTAATTATCTTTCTATGATTTGTTTTGTGGGATACAAATATTTGTGTTAAAATATAAGTACACAAATGTTTCAAAGTAAAAAATTCATGATACATATCGAATCTAGTCTATAACATTCTGGAGTGCATCCAAAAAAATCATAACTACCCAGGAACAATTTTTAGGATATTTCAAGTTTTTAAATATTTTTGCACGTTATTCAGGCATTTACATGAGGTTCGACTACTATTTTGCCATCATCCGGGTTAATTGGTGGATTAGATGACCAAGTGGTGGAAATCGAAAAAGAGTAGAGTAGTACATGGTAAAAACCACAAAAAATGAGTCCAAATAGTATTTTGTGTAACACATAAAGTAGAACATGATGGAACTTGCAATTCCTAGTAAATCTGCCTAGCCCTTGAGAATAAATCAATTCTGCAGCAAAATGCGTAAATCTTCGTACCATTTGCGCTACTAGGTCTAGTGGCCGTTTGGCTCGTTTGATTTCTAAAGAGCCACTGCACTGTCTCAGCAACTTAATTAGTGCGTCTTTTTAGTGTGTTAGATTCCTCTTCTTGTTTACTCCATGCAGAATCTTCGTACCGTTTGTGGGATTATAAAACGACTTGACTCGTGGCGAGCCTTCGGGAGGAATGTGCATTGTGCATTTGTGCGTTCTTAAAGTCTGACAGTGCTCTATTTGGTACACCGAACTGAGTTGACGCAGTCAACTCACTTTTTTGGGGGAAAAGCAAGTCTTCTCTGCTCAAATAAACTAAGCAGACAACATGCGAGCAGTCAACAGTGCTCTATTGGTTTGTTTTGAAAACTTTTTTTTCGAAAGAGAGGCAAAAGCTTTGCCTCATTCATTAATTAAGAAGACGGTGCTCGGTTTTTAGGAGAAAACCGGGCGAAAATCTACATCAACTGGGCCAAACTCACACAACCAACACACCCGGAGAAACCACAAAACAACACTAACAAACGCTCGAACACGAGACTCCAATGCAACAGACCACGCCATTGGGGGCACCCATCAACCAATTGCGGATCCAGGGAAGGCAACTACCAAGGTCGCGAGAAAATCGCAAACCTCTCTAGCAACGACAGCTCCGGGTACCAACTGCCTTTCAAACTCAGGCGAGAGAGAGAGACCCCACACTTCTCGAAGCCAAGCGTCTGACATGGCAGAGAATACACATCCGAGGACTCGTGCAAGCCGGGCCTCACTTCCTTGACGGAAGGAGGCGTAAGCACACCACCACACAACTCCACAAGCTCAGGCATGATCCGCATAACCGGAGCAGTGATCACCGAGCTCGCCCTAGCACGAGGTGAGAAGCAGTCGTGAAGGCCCGCTCCGCTCGCGCCCACTTTGCCATCATCAGGCAGAACCAGAGGATCGGCAGGCGTCCGGGAGAGCCTACCCAACGCTGCTTACGCTCGCTCCAGAAAGCCCCCAATAGCTAGCATCCAACCATGCAGGGAGTCAATAGCCTCGTGAAGAGGACGAACGGCCTCCTGAAGAAACTTAGCTTGCTTCTCCAAAGAGGATTGCATATCCTCCGAGGCCAAAGAGCCAACAGGAGCGGATGCCACTGATGCCCAGGACCTACGACGAGGCACATCAGATGGGAGCGAGACCTCAACCTGGGCCCGACGAGGAGCATTCTCCTGGCGGGGCAATGACGCGATAGGGCATGCTAACCAGCTGAGAGGACGCCAGGCGTTACGGCAGTCACGTGCCCGATGACCGTTCTCAAGGCATCGAGAGCACCTGAAGGGGTCACAACAAACCACAGCACGGTGACCAGGAGCTAGGCACCTGCAACATCTACCCTTGAGCCAAAGAGGGACATGACGTCGAGCAATCGGCGGCAGAGCCGGGCGACGCGGACCGCGCCGCAGCATCACCTCCTGCCAGCCATCACGCTCGCTCGCCACACACTCCACCTCCTTGTCATCAACTTTGTCAACATCAGCAGCAACATTTAAGGACTTGGTGGCCGGCGGCGTCTGGGGAGCAAGTTCCACTTCATCGTCCTCATCATCATTGTCCGCAGCGGACGCCCAAGAAGGAGGCCACTGCGTGGCTAGCGCCCCTGCACCGGCCTCAAGGATGCCAACAGCCGACCGCGGCGATTGGGGGGCAAGCTCCTCCTTGTCCTCCTCGACGCCGACAACATCGGAAGCCCCAAACTTGGACACGACGGGGGGCGCAGCTGCAGCCTCCACATGCCCGCCACCAACCTGGACCGGGCAGACTAGGGGACGCGGCGGAGTCGAAGAAGGCGCCGACGCCAGGGGGGCTAGCTCCTCTTCGTCTTCTACATCGTCGACCACAGCAACGTCAGCAGCAGAAGACCAAGATGGGGCTCCAAAAGGCAGCGGCAGCTCGCCGGCCGGCGACGGGCCAGACGCCGAGGCCGCAGCAAGCACGGACGGGAGGGGCGACGCCAGCCCAACCTTTGGCAGGGGAGAAGGGATTGTCGCCGTTGCAGGCCCGGAGACGGCCGCGCGCGGGACTACCATGCCGCCATTCTCCCTGCGGAACCTCCCTGCAGGAGGCAGCCTGGACGAGCGGCGAGCAAGCGCGGCAGGAGAGGGCGGCGAGGCCGGGGAGGCCGCCGTCGCAGCCATGGGAGGGCGGAGTGGCCGCGGGGATAGCAGGCCGAGCCCCTACATAGCGGACAGAGGGACATGAAGAGGTCTTCGAGAGGATTCCAGATCAGGTCGCGGAGCTCGGAGAGGACGCCGGAGGAGGGAGATCAGGCCGCCGCCGGCGGCAGGTCCATGGTCGCGCGTCGCGGTTTGGAGCTCTCGTGGAAACTCATCATGATGCACGGTGCAACGTTTATACTTTCCGAGCAGCCATTTGCACCCAGCAGGTGATGTGATATTTGATCATGTTGAGTAGGTAAGGCCATGTGCAATGGTAAGAAAGACGTGTCTTTTCTTGACAGTGAATTATCTCTTATTATCAGTTCTAACAATAAATAAGAATTAATTAACTTTTAGAAGAAAATTGGATTGCTAAGGAAAAATAAATGATATAATGAAAAAATAGTCATCACTTATTAAGAAATCATCCCTTAGCTAAAAAAAGATACACTTTCTCTTTCTTCAATCTCTTTCCTATTTTCTTCAATCTCTTTTCTATAACTAAACAAAAATCCAACGTGACAAGCATAAGTGAAGGTTAACATCACCTTATTATAATGTTCCAGAAATATATTCATCGAAAAAAATAAGCGCACATATGCACAGTCTGCTTGACCGACGATGATATGAAAAAGAGAAAACATTCCGGACGGCTTGGTCTGTTATATTTTCACTTGGCACAAGGCTCGCTACGTCAACATCGGCAGAGACGACCGCATCTGGTCCAGACCAACAGAAGCAAGCGTCTGTGCTTCTTTCTCTTCTTCATATCATCTTTCTACCATGAGGTGCCTGCATCTCGAAAAAAAAAACCATGAGATTCCTGCAGAACGTAGAAATAACAACTTTTGTTCTTTATCTGCAGCCCTCCACATGTAATCGTATCGATTCATACGAGCGTGCATACTGTGTAGTTAAATAGTGAAGAACTTGTCTAATGCGTGCACAGAACATCTTTCAGATGCAAAAAAGAAATTGTAACAAAAAACTGTCCATCATGTATGCATTGTTGAAGTGTATAAGTGAATTACTTACTTTACATCAGATCAATTTTTTGGAATAGTTAATTAGTGTATGAAGGTTAATGTGGTATCAGAGCTAGGGTCTCAAGTTCAAGTCCAAACATACCTCTCTGGATTAACTAGCTAATGTGCTCATCCTCGAGAGTAGCACGTCCCATAATCTAGTAGTCGCCTTCCATTAGATCGCATCTCTCCTCTCAGCCGCCGCCTCAACCCTAGCCACCTCCAGTTCATCCTCCTCCATAGATTGGTTCCCCCTCCTCCGGTCGGCTTCGCCGGCGTCAGGAGGAGTGGGGAACCCGATCTATGCGTGGAGTTTCGAATAAAAGTATTGTTTTCATTAGATTATGTTAGGATTTTGGTAGCCGTCTTCTTGTTGGTTTCCCCTCAATGGAGATGGCATCGTCTGCAATAAGTGATCTTCGGCCTTTCGTTCGGCGACGAGATCTTCTTCCCGGCGTCAATGGTGGTGTTGAACAATCACAATTTTCTAGGTATGGGTCTTCGGATCTTGCTTCGCCAGATCGATTTTGGATCTTTTGTCGTTGTTGCCGCGAGGAGGATTATCCTCGCAGTTTTTGTCCCGGCTGCTACGTCCTCGACAATGGTGATTCGTACTCTCGGCTCTCCATCGACGACGACAAAGCTAGTCGGTTATTATTCCCTGATATACTGGTGTTGGTACTCTTGCCGATGTTGTATGACTGCTTTAATGGTTGCGTGCGTGCACGCAGCCTTGGCATTGCGGCACAAAAAATTATGGGAGAACTTTCGTCGGTATCTACAGGTCTATGGTTCGGTATCTATATTTGGCTGCCTTCAGAAGAGTACAAGATTGTGTTCTGGAAGAAGAAAGAAATTGAAGACCTCGAAGATTTGTTACTATCTTTTAGACTTTATTTTGTAATCGTTGGAGTCAGTTTATGTATCTCTACCATGTACTATTTGTTGCTATGAATATATGTGGTATTGATTGTCAAAAAAAAAAAAAAAAAAAACTAGCTAATGTGCTCTGGAGTCACAAAACCTAAAATCTTACTGCAAGAAGCCGCTGCTTCTAGCTTATGGGCGTAACTTTATCCTCGCGGTCTTACTCTCTTTTTAATTGTAAATCGCACATCCACAAGGATACCCACGCTATATTTCGGGCTTCATAACAACATACGGTATTGTGCTAGCCAATTGAGCTTTAGGTGAAATTTATGTGAAATCAACTACAAACAGAAATAGGTATCTCTCGATATTAATATTTTTTTATCGAAAAAACAGACAAAAATAGGTAGTAGTAGATCACTGGTACTAATTAGCTTGATGTTACAAAATGTTCATAAAGCTAGCAGGAGATACGTTCCAGCGGCGAGGAGGATCCCGGCGGTGACACAAGGGGGATGGGGCTCCCTGGCTACAGGTGGTATCATGGAACAACCGAGACTCGCTAGCGGCCATGGAGAGCAATGACGAGAGGAAGCGGGCGAAGGGGGCCTCCTGCGAGGAGGGGTTGGTGGTGGCCATGTGAAATTGCATGCACTAGCCATTTCAACCAAAAGACCGATCTGATGGAGGAGGGCTAGCCTCCCCTCACGTAGGCCGGTAGGCCATTTTTTTTTAGATCTCGCACGGGGCTTAGACGTGTATCCTTGAATTTATTTTTAGGAAGACCGTAAATATTTATTTTAAATACAGCGTTGGCTAGTATTTGAACCCAGAACCTTGTGGTCTGATACCATGTGAAATTACATGCACTAGCCAGTTCAACCAAAAAGACCAATCTAATGGAGAAGGGCTAGGAAATTATATTCAACAGGTCAGGAGTGTCCGTGGCACGGTGTATGGCTCAGTGGTGAAGGTGGAGTAGAACACCGGTGGTGACACCAGCTATTGCGACCCGTGCGTTTATGGCCCCATGGGGAACATGGACCCTCTGCTCGGGCTGGGCGAGGTCGCGGGGCATGGACCCTCTGCTCGGGCTGGGCGAGGTCGCGGGGCCGTGGAGGCTGAGAAGCATCGGTGATGGCAACTCAAAGGCGAAGAGTTAGGAGGCGGTCGAGGACGGCGGCGCCACGAAGGCGAAGACGGGTGCACCGGCAACGCGCGGTGGGCATAGGCAGCTGACGGCGATGTGGTGTGTCTGTGCGCATCGGACGGCAAAGGGAATGTGTCTGAGGCGCTTGCGATGCCGCGGGGGTGGCCATGGGGCCGGAAGCACGGTAGGTTCGACTTGGTCAGCTATGACCACCATCGCTTCTTCTGCAAACAGAATTTGGATCTTTCAGAAATAATCTCTTTCGGTATCCTGATTTGCAGTTGCAGGTCACAAGTGAAACCACTTGGCAGAAACATTTTAGTACTCCAGAAAGACTAGTTTAATTTACCGACTAAGATGCCTAAGTTACTCCATTAATTTGACATGTGCTGAACTCAGCGACGGGCTCTGGTGACCTCAGGAATCTTTACATGGATGGATATCTACATTCTACAGTGATAATGAGATTGGTGGAAAATAGAGGGAGCTGCTTTACACCGACCTGGTCGGTGTATAGCAGCCACCGACCTGTAGGATAACGTAGCATAGAAAACAAAAAATTTCCTACGGCGAACACGCAATCCAAGCCAAGATGCAATCTAGAAGACGGTAGCAACGAGGGGATTATCGAGACTCACCCTTGAAGAGATTCCAAAGCCTACAAGATGAGGCTCTTGTTGCTGCGGTAGACGATCACTTGCCGCTTGCAAAAGCGCGTAGAAGATCTTGATCACGGCGCCACGAACGGGCAGCACCTCCGTACTCGGTCACACGTTCGGTTGTTGATGAAGACGACGTCCACCTCCCCGTTCCAGCGGGCAGCGGAAGTAGTAGCTCCTCTTGAATCCGACAACACGACGGCGTGGTGTCGATGGCGGTGGAGAAATCCGGCGAAGCTTCGCTAAGCGTGCGGGATATGGTGGAGGAGCGGGGTGCTAGGGTTTGGGGAGAGGGGGTGGCCGGCCACTATAGGGGGCGGCCAAGCTTGTGGCTTTTTTGTGTGGCCGGCCCCCTCCCCTTGGCCCTCTATATATAGGTGGAAGCCCCAAGTGTTGGACTACAAGTCTTCGAATAAGACCCGAACCCAAAACCTTCCATATGGTGGGAAACCTTCCCAAGCTAGGATTCCCACTAGAGGTGGGAATTCCACCTTCCATAGGGGGTGGCCGGCCCTTATGGGGAGTCCACTTGGGACTCCACCCCACTAGGGTTGGCCGGCCATGGTGGTGGAGTCCCATGTGGACTCCACCTTCCTAGGTGTGTTCTTCCGGACTTTTCTAGAACCTTCTAGAACCTTCCATAGAACCTTCCGCATCATTTTAATTCACATAAAATGACATCCTATATATGAATCTTATTCTCCGGACCATTCCGGAACTCCTCGTGATGTCCGGGATCTCATCCGGGACTCCGAACAAATATTCGAACTCCATTCCATATTCAAGTTCTACCATTTCAACATCCAACTTTAAGTGTGTCACCCTACGGTTCGCGAACTATGCGGACATGGTTGAGTACTCACTCCGACCAATAACCAATAGCGGGATCTGGAGATCCATAATGACTCCCACATATTCAACGATGACTTTAGTGATCGAATGAACCATTCACATACGATACCAATTCCCTTTGTCACGCGATATTTTACTTGTCCGAGGTTTGATCATCGGTATCACACTATACCTTGTTCAACCTCGTCTTCTGACAAGTACTCTTTACTCGTACCGTGGTATGTGGTCTCTTATGAACTTATTCATATGCTTGCAAGACATTAGACGACATTCCACCGAGAGGGCCCAGAGTATATCTATCCGTCATCGGGATGGACAAATCCCACTGTTGATCCATATGCCTCAACTCATACTTTCCGGATACTTAATCCCACCTTTATAACCACCCATTTACGCAGTGGCGTTTGATGTAATCAAAGTACCTTTCCGGTATAAGTGATTTACATGATCTCATGGTCATAAGGACTAGGTAACTATGTAACGAAAGCTTATAGCAAATAACTTAATGACGTGATCTTATGCTACGCTTAATTGGGTGTGTCCATTACATCATTCATATAATGATATAATCTTGTTATTAATAACATCCAATGTTCATGATTATGAAACTAATCATCTATTAATCAACAAGCTAGTTAAGAGGCTTACTAGGGACTCTTTGTTGTTTACATATCACACATGTATCAATGTTTCGGTTAATACAATTATAGCATGGTATATAAACATTTATCATAAACATAAAGATATATAATAACCACTTTTATTATTGCCTCTTGGGCATATCTCCAACAGTCGCCCACTTGCACTAGAGTCAATAATCTAGATTACATTGTAAGGTACCTAACACCCATGGCATTGTGGTGTTGGTCATGCTTTGCCCTAGGGAGAGCTTGAGTCAACGGATCTGCTACATTCGGATCGGTGTGTACTTTGCAAATCTTTACTTCTCCATCTTCGATGTACTCGCGAATCGAATGATAACGCAGCTTGATATGCTTCAGCCTCTTGTGTGACCTTGGTTCATGTGCATTGGCGATGGCACCCATGTTGTCACAATATATGACTAGTGGGTCCAATGCACTAGGAACCACACCGAGCTCTACAATGAACCTCTTCATCCATACCGCTTCTGATGAAGCCTCTGAAGCCGCTATGTACTCCGATTCAGTTGAGGATTTCGCCACCGTGCATCGCTTCGAGCTTGCCCAGCTTATCTGCAGCACCATTCAATATAAACACGTACCCGGATCGTGACTTAGAGTCATCGGGATCGGTGTTCCAACTTGCATCGGTGTAACTTGTTACAACGAGCTCTTGGTCACCTCCATAACAAAGAAACATATCCTTAGTTCTTTTCAAGTACTTCAGGATATTCTTGACCGCTGTCCGAGTGTTCCATTCCTCGGATCACTTTGATATCTGCTAGTCAAACTAACAGCATGTGCTATATCCGGTCTTGTACATAGCATGGCATACATGATAGAGCCCACTGCCGAGGCATAGGGGATCTGACTCATCCTTTCTCTTTCTTCTGCCGTAGCCGGTCCTTGAGTCTTACTCAAGACCTTGCCCGGTAACATAGGTAAGAATCCTTTCTTACTTTCGTCCATTCTAAACTTCTTTAGAATCTTGTCCAGTATGTACTCTCGTGATAGCCCTATTAGACGTCTTGATCTATCTCTATAAATCTTGATGCCTAATATATATATATGATGCTTCACCAAGGTCTTTCATTGAAAAACTATTATTCAAATAACCCTTTACACTGCTTAATAGTTCTATATCATTCCCAATCAATAATATGTCATCTACATATAATATTAGGAACGCTACAGAGCTCCCACTCACTTTCTTGTAAATACAGGCCTCTCCATGACACTGTATAAACCCGAAGTCTTTGATCACCTTATCAAAGCGTCGGTTCCAACTTCTCGATGCTTGCTTCAGTCCATAAATTGAACGCTGAAGTTTGCATACTTTGTCAGCATTTTTAGGATCGATAAAACCTTTGGGTTGTACCATATACAACTCTTCCTCAATGTCTCCATTAAGGAACGCCGTTTTAACATCCATCTGCCAAATCTCATAATCGAAAAATGCAGCTATTGCTAACAAAATCCTCACAGATTTTAGCTTCGCTACAGGTGAGAAAGTCTCATCGTAGTCAACACCTTGAATTTGTCGGAAACCCTTTGCGACAAGTCGAGCTTTATAGACAGTAATATTACCATCAGCATCTGTTTTTCTTTTGAAGATCCATTTATTCTCGACAGCCTTTCGGCTATCAGGTAAGTCTACCAAAGTCCATACTTTGTTATCATACATGGATCCCATTTCGGATTTCATGGCTTCTTGCCATTTGTTGGAATCGGGCTCATCATCGCTTCTTCATACGTCGCAGTGGTCTTCATCATTGTTATCTACAATCATGACATTTAGACAAGGATCATACCAATCTGAGTGGCACGTTCCCTTGTCGATCCGCGAGGTTCAGTAGCTATCTCATTTGAAGTTTCATGATCATTATCATTAGCTTCCTCTCGTTGCCGGTGTAGGCGGCGCAGGAACATCTTCCGGCATCTGCGCTACTCGATCAACGAGTAGAGATTCTTCAATCTCATCGAGTTCTACTTTTCTTCCAGATCACTTCTTTAGTGAGAAATTCTTTCTCAAGAAAGGTTCCGTTCTTAGCAACAAAAATCTTGCCTTCGGATCTGTGATAGAAAGTGTACCCTATAGTTTCCTTAGGGTATCCTATGAAGACGCATTTCTCCGCTTTGGGTTCTAGCTTGTCCAGGTTGTAACTTTTTACATAGGCTTCGCAACCCCAAACTTTTAGGAACGACTGACTTAGGTTTCTTATTAAACCATAATTCATAAGGTGTCGTTTCAACGGATTTTGATGGTGCTCTATTTAAAGTGAATGCGGTCTGTCTCTAATGCATAACTCCAAAATGATAACGGTAAATCAGTAAGAGACATCATAGAACGAACCATATCTAAGAGAGTTCGATTACGACGTTCGGACACACCGTTTCGTTGTGGTGTTCCGGCGGTGTCAATTGTGAAAGAATTCCGCATTTCTTTAAATGCATGCCAAACTCATAACTCAGATATTCACCTCCGCGATCAGATCGTAGAAATTTAATCTTCTTGTTACGTTGATTTTCTACTTCACTTTGGAATTCCTTAAACTTCTCGAAAGTTTCGGATTTATGTTTCATTAAATAGATATACCCATATCTACTCAAATCATCCGTGAAGGTTAGAACATAACGATAACCACCGCGCGATGCTACACTCATTGGTCCACACACATCCGTATGTATGATTTCCAATAAGTCGGTAGCTCGCTCCATCATACCCGAGAATGGAGTCTTAGTCATTTTTCCCATCGGACATGCTTCACATCTATCAAGTGACTCAAAGTCAAGTGATTCAAGTAATCCATCGGTATGGAGTTTCTTCATGCGTTTCACTCCAATATGACCAAGACGACAGTGCCACATATAAGTAGAATTATCATTCAATTTGATTCGCTTAACATCAATGTTATGTATATGTGTATCACTACTATCGAGATCTAACAGAAATAAGCCATTCTTTTCTGGTGCTCGACCATAAAAGATATTATTCATAAAAATAGAACAACCATTATTCTCAGACTTGAATGAATAACCGTCTTGCATTAAACAAGATCCAGATATAATGTTCATGCTCAACGCGGGTACAAAATAGCAATTATTTAGGCTTAAAACTAATCCCGAAGGTAGATGTAGAGGAAGTGTGCCGACAGCGATCACATCGACTTTGGATCCATTTCCAACGCGCATCGTCACTTCATCTTTCAGTAGTCTTCGTTTATTCTCTAGTTCCTGTTTCGAGTTACAAATATGAGCAACCGAACCAGTATCAAATACCCAGGTACTAGTACGAGAACCTAGTGAGATAAACATCTATAACATGTATATCAGATATACCTTCTTTCTTCTTCTTGACAAGGCCGCTCTTCAGATCCGCCAAATACTTGGAGCAATTACGCTTCCAGTGTCCCTTCTCCTTGCAGTAATAGCACTCAGCATCAGGCTTAGGGCCAGCCTTAGGTTTCACAGGAGGCGTGGCAGCTTTCTTGCCACTCTTCTTGTTCTTGCCTTTAGACTTGCCCTGTTTCTTGAAGCTGGTGGTCTTGTTGACCATCAACACTTGGTGCTCTTTCTTAATTTCAATCTCAGCAGATTTTAGCATGGCGAAGAGTTCAGGTAACTCTTTGTTCATGTTCTCGCATATTGTAATTCATCACAAAGTTCTTATAACTAGGTGGCAGTGATTGAAGGACACGATTAATCCCCGACTGTTAGGAATCACTATTCCCAAGTCACCGAGTTTCTTCGCATGCCCGGTCATGGCGAGCATGTGCTCACTAACGGAGCTGCCTTCTTCCATCATGCAGCCGAAGAAGTGTTTCGATGCTTCATAGCATTCCACGGCCGCATGAGTCTCAAAGATAGTCTTCAACTCATTGATTAACTCATGTGGATCGTGGTGCTCAAAACGTTTTTGAAGATCGGCTTCCAGACTGCACAGGATGGCACACTGAACTTGAGAGTACCGAGTTTTCCGAGTCGCGTAAACATTCTTTACTTCATCGGTTTCAGTTTCTGCAAGAGGGTCACCTAGCGGTGCATCAAGCACATATTGCAGGTTTCCGCCATTGAGGAAGATCCTCACATGACGGAACCAGTCGGTGAAGTTGCTACCGTTGCTCTTAAGTTTTTCTTTCTCTAGGAACTGGTTAAAATTGATTGAGGACGCCATATCTACAACATATTTGCAATAGTTTAGACTAATGTTTATGACAAATTGAGTTCAAATTTTAATTTAACAAAATTATAAACTAGGTGAACTCCCACTCAAAACAATATCCCTCGCATTGTTTTAGTGATCACACGAACCAAATCCATCACACATATGCCCGATCATCACGAGACAAGATGTAATTTTAATGGCGAACACTCAAAGTGTTCATCATATCAATCATATGATTCATGCTCTACCTTTCGGTATCACGTGTTCCGAGACCATGTCTGTACATGCTAGGCTCGTCAAGGCCACCTTAGTATCCGCATGTGCAAAACTGACTTGCACCCGTTGTATGCACTTGTTGATTCTATCACACCCGATCATCACGAGATGCTTCGAAACGACAAGTCTTGACAACGGTGCTACTAAGGATGAACACTTTATTATTTTGATATTTTAGTGAGAGGGATCATCTTATAATGCTACCGTCGCGATCTAAGCAAAATAAGATGCATAAAAGGATTAACATCACATGCAGTTCATATGTGATATGATATGGCCCTTTTGTCTTTGCGCCTTTGATCTTCATCTCCAAAGCACGAACATGATCTCCATCATCAATGGGCATGATCTCCATCATCGTCGGCGTAGCACCAAGGTCAATGGCACCGTCTTCATGATCGTCCTCCATGTAGCAACTATTACAACTACTTTGAAATACCTCTCAACATGAAATTTAAAGACAACCATAAGGCTCCTGCCGGTTGCCACAATACAATAATGATCATCTCATACATAGTCATCATCACATTATGGCCATATCACATCACCAAACCCTGCAAAAACAAGTTAGACGTTCTCTAATTTGGTTTGCATATTTTTACGTGGTTTAGGGTTTTCGAGTAAGATCCAATCTACCTACGAACATCAACCACAACGGTGATACTAGTGTTGTCAATAGAAGAGTAAATTGAATCTTCACTATAGTAGGAGAGACAGACACCCGCAAAGCCACTTATGCAATACAAGTTGCATGTCAAGCGTGGAGCAAATCTCATGAACGCGGTCATGTAAAGTTAGCCCGAGCCGCTTCATCCCACTATGCCACAAAGATGCAAAGTACTCAAACTAAAGACAACATAAGCATCAACGCCCACAAAACCATTGTGTTCTACTCGTGCAACCATCTATGCATAGACACGGCTCTGATACCACTGTAGGATAACGTAGCATAGAAAACAAAAAATTTCCTACGGCGAACACGCAATCCAAGCCAAGATGCAATCTAGAAGACGGTAGCAACGAGGGGATTATCGAGACTCACCCTTGAAGAGATTCCAAAGCCTACAAGATGAGGCTCTTGTTGCTGCGGTAGACGATCACTTGCCGCTTGCAAAAGCGCGTAGAAGATCTTGATCACGGCGCCACGAACGGGCAGCACCTCCGTACTCGGTCACACGTTCGGTTGTTGATGAAGACGACGTCCACCTCCCCGTTCCAGCGGGCAGCGGAAGTAGTAGCTCCTCTTGAATCCGACAACACGACGGCGTGGTGTCGATGGCGGTGGAGAAATCCGGCGAAGCTTCGCTAAGCGTGCGGGATATGGTGGAGGAGCGGGGTGCTAGGGTTTGGGGAGAGGGGGTGGCCGGCCACTATAGGGGGCGGCCAAGCTTGTGGCTTTTTTGTGTGGCCGGCCCCTCCCCTTGGCCCTCTATATATAGGTGGAAGCCCCAAGTGTTGGACTACAAGTCTTCGAATAAGACCCGAACCCAAAACCTTCCATATGGTGGGAAACCTTCCCAAGCTAGGATTCCCACTAGAGGTGGGAATTCCACCTTCCATAGGGGTGGCCGGCCCCTTATGGGGGAGTCCACTTGGGACTCCACCCCACTAGGGTTGGCCGGCCATGGTGGTGGAGTCCCATGTGGACTCCACCTTCCTAGGTGTGTTCTTCCGGACTTTTCTAGAACCTTCTAGAACCTTCCATAGAACCTTCCGCATCATTTTAATTCACATAAAATGACATCCTATATATGAATCTTATTCTCCGGACCATTCCGGAACTCCTCGTGATGTCCGGGATCTCATCCGGGACTCCGAACAAATATTCGAACTCCATTCCATATTCAAGTTCTACCATTTCAACATCCAACTTTAAGTGTGTCACCCTACGGTTCGCGAACTATGCGGACATGGTTGAGTACTCACTCCGACCAATAACCAATAGCGGGATCTGGAGATCCATAATGACTCCCACATATTCAACGATGACTTTAGTGATCGAATGAACCATTCACATACGATACCAATTCCCTTTGTCACGCGATATTTTACTTGTCCGAGGTTTGATCATCGGTATCACACTATACCTTGTTCAACCTCGTCTTCTGACAAGTACTCTTTACTCGTACCGTGGTATGTGGTCTCTTATGAACTTATTCATATGCTTGCAAGACATTAGACGACATTCCACCGAGAGGGCCCAGAGTATATCTATCCGTCATCGGGATGGACAAATCCCACTCGTTGATCCATATGCCTCAACTCATACTTTCCGGATACTTAATCCCACCTTTATAACCACCCATTTACGCAGTGGTGTTTGATGTAATCAAAGTACCTTTCCGGTATAAGTGATTTACATGATCCCATGGTCATAAGGACTAGGTAACTATGTAACGAAAGCTTATAGCAAATAACTTAATGACGTGATCTTATGCTACGCTTAATTGGGTGTGTCCATTACATCATTCATATAATGATATAATCTTGTTATTAATAACATCCAATGTTCATGATTATGAAACTAATCATCTATTAATCAACAAGCTAGTTAAGAGGCTTACTAGGGACTCTTTGTTGTTTACATATCACACATGTATCAATGTTTCGGTTAATACAATTATAACATGGTATATAAACATTTATCATTCAATTTTCAAATTCAAAAATCGTTCAATTTTTTCCTCGCAGCGGGCAGCTCCGATCGTGGCGACCTGCAGGTGTTCGGCGAATTTCCCCAAAAGGGAGATTTCCTCGCCGATGGATTCAATGTATGTTCTCAGTTCTCTCTCGATCTTTGATTAACTGTTATGTCGTTACTTTGTATCTACTTTCTTCCCACTTTTGGTCTGTAATATGCCGCCTTAGGATCAGACAATTCTTCAAACTGTACCCAGTGACGTTACTGGCATACTCTGTTTCAGTAGTAGTAACAAATGCTTCAGTTTCCTGATTACAGTTATAACTGCAAGTCATGCAATTTCCGTTTAAGTTCTTATGAGATAGAGACTGCGCATAGAATCAGCAGCACTAGTAACAAAGCATCATGTGCCGTATTCATCACTAAATAATGAACACACCTGCCCAAGCAAGTAGCCCTATTACATCACTAAAAAGAGGGAGAGCTAGAGAAGGGTAGAGATTGGGCAGAGCTAGGCCGATTAGAGAGAAAATAGCTTAGGTAAGAGGCTCACAGCTCAGATGAGCTATACTACAGTCTACAGGTGAGCACACAGATGATGAATCACACCGGATGATTCCTTTGGCTGTTCTACCTCTCATGGAGACGACGACTGTTCTGCCTCTCATGAAGACGACGGCTGCTCTGCCTCTCAGGGCGACGATGGCGACGATGGGAAAGGAATGATAGTGTCATATGGATTGCAAAGTAGCCCAGCACGGCAAAGATGAGGGCGGCGACATACATAGATGTCTTCCACGCCCTGCTAGAGCCGGCTGCATAGGCCCCTAAGAGGGCGAACAAATCCAGTATGATCGTCTTGTTCATCACCCTCAGTGACCACTCTTCACATTCTTCTTTCTTCTTGTTCGGCAGCCAGTGTGGTAGCAGCATGATGATGACAACGATGGAAGCCACAAACGAAATGGAGTTGCTGTAGAAGAAGGCAAGGTACCGGCCCCTCATATTGTCATGCATCACCGGATTGCCTGCCTCGTACCCGTTGACGCTGCTCTGCCATGTCCGACCAGGCGGTTGCAAGCCGGCCTGGTAGGCTACACTCGCCACCAAGATGCCTAGCAGCATCAGGTACTTGCGCCTCACGTGCTTCTTCCTTTCTTCTTCCTCCTCCCTCTGTTCTTCTTCATCCTTCTTCCTTTCTTCTTCGTCCTTATGGGGCTCCTGTTCTATTGATCGCACAGCTGCTGGATTGCCATTTCTGTTCAGCTCCCTCACCAAAAATACTAGCAGCAGCCCAGCTGAAAAGAAGATGACCACGGCCACCAACACGAAGATGTAGATGGATGTCTTGAGGTGCTGCGTACTTCCGGCGGCATAGGCCCCCATCAAACAAAAGAAGCCCACCGCCGTACAAATAGATAGTGCATTGCTTCGTATGGCTGTCCTGTATAGATTGGGGTTCACCAGGAGGATGATGATGGTGATCGACGACATAAAGCTCACCGAGTTGCAGTAGAAGAAGGCATGGTAGCGGCGTGGGTAGTTGTACAAGAGGACCGGGTCGCCGGCGTGGTGCCCGAGCCCATCGTCCTGGAGTAGGAAGCCGCCTGGAGGGGTGAGGCCAGCTTGGTAGGTGATGGTCGCTGCCAAGATTGCGAAGAGGAGCAACCGTTTGCGCCTCTTCTCAAGCAACCGATCTTCGTTATCATCTTGTTTTTCCTTGTGATCCAGCGTGAAGAAGGCAACATGGATTACCACGTAGACCAATACGGCGCCTGCCAAGGCCATGGCATAGATGGAGTGGTTCACGTCCCGGCAGCTCCCGGCGGCATACGCACCGATGAGGCCAAACAGGTCGAATATCATGGCTGCCTCCAGCACGTGATGCTTGACCAGAAGCTCCTTCTGGACCAGGATGATGGCCACTAACGAGGCCACGAAGGCAACCGAGTTGCAGTAGAAGAAGACATTGTACCGCCTAGCATTCGTCGTGACAAGGATTGGGTTGCCGGCCATGTGCCCATTGCTGTTGTCCTGCCAAAGGCCACCCGGCGGGTTCAACCCTGCTGAGTAGGTGATGGTGGCGGCAAGAGTGGCAAGCAGTAGAACAAGAGAACGAGCCTTGTCCAGAGCCTCCCTTGCACTGCATTCATTTAGTGCAGAGAAAGAAACAGAGTTCAGTTCAGAGAAAGAAAGAAGCAGTCTATGCAAACAAGAGGATATGATGTGCTCAGTACCTGGCATTATCATCAGTCTGCTGATTTCCATCTGCTTGTTG
Source organism: Lolium rigidum (assembly GCF_022539505.1). Classification (NCBI taxonomy): domain Eukaryota; kingdom Viridiplantae; phylum Streptophyta; class Magnoliopsida; order Poales; family Poaceae; genus Lolium; species Lolium rigidum. The sequence goes on along the minus strand of NC_061509.1, from coordinate 286,725,667 downwards.
CTCTGTACCGGAACAAGAAGTGTAGGAGAACCCATGGAGTAGGATGAATGCCAGAACAGCGCCAACCAGGCTGACCACGTATACGGTGGTGTCGGTCTTCCTGCAGCCGCCAGCGGCGTAGGCGCCAATGAGGCCGATCAGGGCGACGACGATGCACACATAGAGCACGATAGACCGGGGCGTCTTCTCGTGGAGCTTTCTGTCAATGATGAGCAGCATGGTGATGAGCAGGGACACCAAGAACGACGTGGTGTTGCAGAGTAAGAACACCGTCAGACGCAGGCTGTGGTGGTCCTTGAGAATTGCATCGCCCGGCCAGTGGCTGTCCCCAATGCTGTCCCAGAAGCCGCCTGGCGTGCTCATCCCGGCGCAGTATGTGATGCTCACCGCGAACATGGCCAGAAGCATCAGTACCTTGCGGAGCCGTTCTTCGGCTTTCATCACCTTCAGGGCCTCGCGCCGGAGGTTGGAGGCGAAGACAGAGTTGCTATCAAGAGACCACCAGTCTCGCAGTTTGAGAGGCACGATGTAGAGGAAGATGGTGGTCACCAAAGCCGCCAAGTAGAGGGTTGACAGCTTGTCTCGGCAGGTGCCAGCGGCGTAAGCGCCAATGAGGCTGACCAGGTCGAGCACCATCACAAGCCGCAGCGGCACGATGTCCTTCAAGACCCAGACGGCGCCCTTCTTCTCCTTCTCCTTGTCGTGCCGGACGGCGAGGATGAGGATGAGGACAATGACCACGAGCGACGCAGCGAACGCCATGGCGTTGCAGTAGAAGAAGACGAGGTAGCGGTGGTAGTGGGTGTGGCGGATGATGGGTTCGCCGGCGAGTTGACCGCCGTCGTTGAAGCCCTCCTGCCAGACGCCCCCGGGCGGGTTGAAGCCCGCGGCATACGTCACCGTGGCCACAATGGTGGCCAGCAGGAGGAGGTACTTCCGCAGGCTGTACTCCCACGGCTGCTGCTGCCCTGTCGCCATTGCCGGCGGCGCAGGTGCTGGCTGGCCGATCTCCATCGCCGCCGGCTGCATGCAGGCCCGAAGTTTGCTTGCTTGCTTCCTCTTCTTGGTTATTGTGATTATGGGGAATGACGAATGGCAACAATGGGATAGGTGTAGAGACTAGGTAGATGTGTGATTATAAACGGCTTGACTTGCAGGAGTCGTCGGGAGGACGGTCCAAGTGGGTCTCTGCAGACTGCAGGAGGCACGGCTGCTGGCCGGGTGCCATTGCCGACATGCACGGATGCCGGGCTCCACTGATGCCTACTCTTACTCACTCAGCAAGTGTGCTATACCTCTTGTTAATTATTGTGGTACAGAGTTATCCAGTGGCAACGAATTGGGAGAGTTGTGGTGTGTGATTATAGAAAGACCTGACTCGCGGCGAGTCGCCTCTAGGAGTATTCAAAATCTGACAGACTGCTATTTTTGTACTGCAACTCCCACGACATGTCTGCGGACTTTTCAGAGAGCAGGCTGGTCAAATAAACTACTCCCTCCGATTAAGGGGTTTTAGTTACTTGTTGTTTAAACGAGTGAATAGACATACTAAAACATGTCTATATACATACAATTTAGCGACACGTTTTATGGATTATTTAGCAACCATGTCATAGTGCAGCCTGCAGCCTTTCAAAAAGAAGGCTGATGTTGTGAAGAGCGGCTTTGCGCCTTCACATTGTGGGAAACGAAAAGTTTGATTCACAATGGAAAGAGCAGCGGGAGTCATAGCTATCGGGAGCCTCTTCTAGCAAGGGCATGCGCCACAGCGCCAGCATGTTGTCAGCTTTGAGATCTTGATGCTCTTCTCGGAGTACTTCCTCCAACTCTCTCATCGCCCAATGTCTCATGCCTGGAAATTTAGATGTCTACCATATCTTCGAGATTTTTTGCGGGTGAGATTCTTTAGTTGCAACTCACTTGTAGGCTGTTGCTGTCATATCAGCACGAATCATGAGTCAAATCCAATGGCTACAGAGTTGACCGAGACGTAATAAAAATCAGACGGCTGATTTCAAGCAAATCCGTTAGATAAAGTAGCGATATTTTGAATCGGTGAAGTGATGGGAACATCAGCTGTACTAGCTTTGATCAATCAGCTGTACGTCGCATGGGGTTGCCGCCTCCTCTCGCCCACAACCCAACCTGCCGCCCCTCCGTCTGCTGCCTCTGCAGCGCCGGCGGCCCGCCTACTCCTCCTGCCCAAGCCCGTCCCGCTCTGGAGACGCACTCACCACCGCTGTCCAACCGAGGGCTCTGCGCCATGTCCACACCCCGCGAACCCCTCCCATAGCCGCCCCCTCTCGCACGCCCGTAGCTGCTGTTGCTCCCGATCTGCTGTGCCTCGGCGACGGCAGCGGTGCCTCCCCTCCCCCTGCCCAGCCACCCTTCTCCACCGGGCTTGTGCTCTTCCCTCGGCATCGCCTTCCACTGGCCCATGGTCTCTGGTCTGTGAGCGACTGTCGGTAGTCTTGGACCCGGGTAGGTGTGCCACAACGGCCTCTTCCGAATGTCGGCCTCAGTTACTGTCTGCAGGATGACACACATGTTGAAGACATCGACGAATCTCCAATTTATATCAATCAAAATTATGTACCACCGCTAACATCAGGATGTACCTTATCAGGTACGATGACACCCTCAAGTAGTCTCGAGATTGGCTTCACTGCCTCAGGGTTGAAGAACATTGCTGATCTGAAACATACGCAAACACGCCATGGAAAAAAGCGACGGCACATGAGCTATATACAGATAGATATCCCAATGCGTGCATGTGATAAACTCGAGAAGAGAAACTTACACCGACATGTCTGGATCGATTGGCCAAATGTAAGAGCAATTAACCTGATCTCTTCTTGACGCGAATGTTTGAAACTCCTCTTCAGGTGAGAACCATCCTCCGATTTCGCTGTAGAAAAAAGCAAAACAAAAAGTCAACATCAATTTTGTATTGCTTTGGGAAAAAAATCAGCATTAGTTCCTAAAGTTCACGCAAGTTCTTTTTACATCAAGCACCTAGTGCATATCGGGAGCCTTTTCTGTGGAGATTCGGATGTTGGCACGAATGCTGCGTGATTGGCCAAACTGTGTGAGCACCTTAGGAAGATCCTCTCTTGCCGGATATTATTCCTTCTCATCTCATCCTCCTGATGTGTAAACAAGGTAAATTATGGATGCTTCTGATGAATTAATTGTGGTTTATGCAACTATAGTTTTAAGGGTGGTGTACGTTGGTATAAGATAATCAGATGGCAAGCGATTGCTTTACCGTGAGTTCTTTCTCTACCGTTTTGGTAGCGGAAAGCAGCAATTCCTTATCCACGAATGGCAACTTCGCAACACCCTGAAGCCACTTATTAGTCTAAAATTGGTGCAATTCATTCATTGAAAGTTAGCATCAGTCCTTTTTTTTTTCCTTATGCCTAGCACCTAAAAGGTGTGAAAAGCCAAGACTTGATCTGTTCAGGTTGAAACTATGAGTTGATTCAGTTTACCTAATGCAATTGTGAACGAATAACTTACTTGCGACAAGAAACGTTTCCCATCTGCATCCATCTCAAACTCTAGTGAAAAAAAAACAAATTGCATCTATATAAGTACGCCAACAATTAATCTGATGATATGAATAAGAACAATAAACATACTTGAAGGATTTACTTACATACCTGATGGATAGAATATTCGTATTGTAGATTCTTCACAGTCTATTAATTTGATGTAACATGCTGGAAGGGCACATGACAAAACATGTTTTTCTGGAGGCAAAATTGCCATGAGCTGATCAAATGGTCTTAGTGGTTTGTCCACGGTGAAGGATACCTTGAATTGAGACAGACATTTGAAATCACATGCCAAAGGAGAATAATAGAATGGGTAGCACCTGCAAGAACGCACAAATTTTACCATTAGATATTTATGTACTGGAGCTGTTAGGCATCACTCGCATGTAAATATGAGGAGACATACATCATAGTACTAACTTTGGACCATGAAATTGCAATGTGTAAAGAATTACATTGACAAAAATATTTACAGAATTGATATAGTTTTCTTCATACCAAGTCCATGAAGGAACTTCAGAAAAATAGCATCGAAGCATCCAACATAATCCTTCTAAATACTTCTGCACCTAAATTCCGTATGAGAAAGGTTAATACCACAAAATAAATAATCAAAATGAGGAAGAAAAAGGAAATAAATTTATATTCCCCAGCCAAGTCTCATGCGATTCCATTTGCAGGAAGAAACAAAGAAAATCAGAACCATTTCAGGCTGCAGCCATCCAGCTTCATTAGAAGTTTCGGCACCAAATTTCTCTTTGCAGAACCGTGATTTCCATCCTGGTCTTAGCTGCAATAGATACGTGAAAAATTGCACACAGAATAAATCTGCATAGCAATGTATGCCACTAACCCTGTCTTGTGTGCAGGCTCTTTTTCTAAAAAGGTCGCCCTTATTATGGCAAACAGTTCTCGCAGTTCTCCACAGCTCCCTGGTATTCTTTATGACCTGACAATACGGAATTAGTCAGGACTTTCAAGCATTCTTAATTTGTAGCAGAAATAAGCAGAACTCCCATACATTAGTCCCACTGAAAGTACGAGCACTTCCTTGCTTCAAAAACAGCATGCACGTCGAGTATGAACCATCGGGGCTTTCTTCCTGAGTAGAAGAAAGAACCAATGAGACCACTGCATATATATTTTTTAAATAATTAATCCTTACCAAACTGTCAGAGCTTCTTTCATTCCATTCTGTTTCCGCAGCTTCACGTTGTATCTTGCACAATAAGTGCTGCAGGTAAATCAAGAACAAATCTATGAAAATACTAATTAGCACTAGTGCAGACTACTGATAAGGGTGGTAACATACCTCTCTCAGTTCATATCTTTTCAGTAAAATTTTCTCTTCGCACAAGGACAGTTCATCAAAGAACTTCTCTAATCTTGAGACTTGCAGATACGCACCATGGTTATCTTTGATCTGTTTTTAGTAGCAATAAAATCATGTGAAATTATTTATCATTGATGAAAATAAAAGGAATAAATTCTCCAGGTACTTTGTCTGTGTTGACAATATAGCCCCCCATTTTGTTGAAGGTTGTTTTGTACACTTCAATGAGAAGATCAACTCCAAACTGTCACAGTGAACGTAGATCAGAGAATCAATTGCAACGATGTTCAAGTTAGACATACACATATACATACACATATACATACTTCATTTATCTCTAGTGAAGGAATCCGTGGAATGAAATCATTTCCCATGAAGAAACAAATGAAGATAAAGTCATCTATTAGTCTCTCAGTATCTTGTTTGCAATCTGGTGTCTTCATTTCAAGCTCCAAGTACTCTCTCAGAACCCACATGTCCACATACTGAAATAAGACGTCGTTATTTCCATAGTTAACATGAGAACCATTGGTAATATTGTGTCAGTGGAATTAACCTGATACAGTCTCGCAGGTATCTTGCTTGAATTACCGACCTCTCTCAAAATTGACATGTGTACTTCGTGAGATGCCAAAGCTAGCATTATCAGATCCGCATCCTGTGATAATTATTCAGATATAACTCCAATAAAAATAAGCAAGATTGAACATCTCAAAAATCTAGTTTGATGCTGCAGAAAATTTCAGACAATGAGATAATCAAGTGCATCCTGCAGTTAAAGTACATACATGCCCATACAGACAATGATAAGTGTTCGGATCATAGTTTTCCATGCTCCGTTGTGCGCGAATGAAAGACATGATCTTGTGCTCCGCTTCTCCAGGAACATTTGCATCAGAGAGTATTACCTTCAGAAAAAGATACATTGTGAACTCATCAAGTGGCCAACCTCTTGACAAATTCAGCAATCTCACAAACCCTAAGGTACATGCTTTAACAGAGTATGTGGGTGGCATAGTAATCACAGTTCCAGTGTGCTAGAGGTATATTTTTGAAAAAATAACAATTAAAGTTGAATTATTTATGTAACATAAGGGAATAATAGTATATATAGAAACGAAAATATGCTGGCTAAACAGAGGATGAAAATGAACTTCATATACTGTGCTAATGCAAGTGTAAAAAAAGTGCAAACCTTGATGTCTTTCCACTTGGGGTCGGTATTCAACCGTTTACGGATATAGTACTCCAGCAGCACTGATATCTTCTCCATGAATTCTGTCCCTGGCATCTTGACAGTATGATCCTCAAGCTCGTACTTGTCTCGAGGCAGGACCTCTTTCCCTTTGGCTCTGAATATCTCTGTCAAGAGAATTGCTTCAGCCTCCTGATTGATGGAATTAAGCACGCATGCAAGGTGAATTTATTTCTTACTTAAGACATTAATTACGTCACGCGTCCATGCAGAAATTAAAATAATACAGTATATACAATTGAGAGCTCACTGCATCTGTGGCATGCTTGGCAGATTTGAAGTACGCTTGGCGCAGCTTGTTCATCTTGGCCATAGGGGCAACACCATCTGCGTTTGGAACCAAATAATTATAAGTGGACCCTTCTATACTGGCAAGATGGAAAAATGTTTGTACGAACCTACTGCCAAGTAAAGGAGTTTCCTCGGCCTGACCATGAGAAACAAGCGATCCATGTAATCAAAGAACCAATGGTATACCTGTTAATAAAATATATGCTAGTGAAAAGGGGCTCAAGAACTCACAGGAATAATCGGCAGACACCAGCCAGATGCATACGTGAAGATTAGTTTGTCAAGCACGGGTTGATCAATAATTCAATATGTGTATTACCAATCCGTTATTCATGCGGAAGCATTTATAGATGATCTCATTCATGTCAAGGTAGAGGTTGTCGAAGATGCAGTCATCATCTTCTTCTTCCCCCTCCTTGTCTTCTTCTTCTTCTTCTTCATCCTCTTCACCTCCCTCCCCCTCCTCGTCTTCTTCTTCCTCTTCTTCATCATCATCGTCCTCCTTCCAGGCGGCGATGGTGGGGGTGACAATGTTTGGGTACTTACCGATGAGCCAGCTGAAGAAAGAAGGTATTCCCATGGAAGCTAGTAGAATATTTGCATATGGAGAAAGGAGAGAAGAGTGATTGATTTCGTAGTGCTAGCAACTGGCCTAGAAACACCAACTCGCTGCAGCATCAACGCCCATTGACTTGACTTGATATGGAAGAAGCTAGATAGAAAGATATGAGCAGGTTAAGGCATCGCTTTCTTTCTTTCTTTCTTTCTTTCTTTCTTTCTTTCTTTCTTTTGCTTTCCACGTTGGTTGCTTCTCTTTCCATCATTGCAATTGCAATTCTGGTCTCCTCCAATAACCAGTCAATTCAGATATTCGATGAGCAAGTTGTTGTAGTAATAAGTTAAACTAATCTCTAAGAAGACAGCCTAGAACTACTAAATCAAAGCCGCATGCATCCTGGCAGAGTTAGTTGTCTGTAAGGACTGACCTACTTCCGTAAGTATCATTGAAAATAAGTAAGTTTAGAGGCGTCGTGGAGTTAAACAAGTTCCGTCAGTCCGTCAACGTTAAATAAGCAAACTTTCCAAATGAGCTAGTATGCTAAAGATCAAAAACTCATCATTGTTTGTTCCTCAAGGTAGTGCTCATTAAAAATCTAGCTGCACTTTTTCTATTGGATTTGGAAAGCAACGCATTGTTTACCTAGATACGAATACTAATGCACAATAAGTTTGATTAGTCTGTCGATCGTGATTCATTAGCATTTAAATGATGAGAGTGGCCACAAAATATAATCTACTGTTAATTCTTATATTCCACTCAAATCTATGGCAATGATTACATCGCTTTAGAGATGATCAATGCCATCTCCAATGGCACTCGCCACTGGTTATTATCTTTTAAATGATCAGAGTGGACACAAAACCTGTGAACTAAAGAAAGCATCTCAAAATAATATAAGATAAAAAAATACAATTTTGTTTTTCATCACTAAACCATGAATTTCCACGGCTACAACTTGGTTGTTGATACAGCTTAGCGATGTAGATAACACCATGAAAACATGACGTACCTTCGAGTTTGCCTAAGAAGGTTTGCTAGGAGGGTTGCTATCAGATCAACGTTTGGTTGGGCTTTTGGTTTTGAAAGGCCAGCCAAAAGCCCAAGCAACGCACCCAAAGTTATTGTTAAACAGGCTCCTAGAGCATGTCTAACAGGCCCCTTATAACCCGCCCATCCCGTAAAATTCCGGCGACATACGGGGCAGGCGCGGTTTGGGCCGTCTAGCAGGCCCCGTATTCGGGCCGCCCCGTTTCGGCGGAATACGGGGCCCAGGAAATCGGCCCCGTCGCCCCGTACATATAGTGGGCGCGAGGTGCGAGTGAGGGGTTAACCCCTCACTCGCAACCCTAGCTCCGCCGTGCGCCGCCGCCTCCTCCTCCTGCTCCGGCGAGCAATTAGTCGCTCCCCCACGCCGCATTCCACCCCAGATCCGGCATGGACGCCCGCCGCCGCAGTACCGCCTCGCCGGCGAGCGGATCGAAGCGATCCCGCTCGCCGGACAACGTGGAGGATGCGTGGCGGCGCCAATGCAAGAAATCCGCCGCCGGGAGCCGGTGTTTGGCCTGCAGGTACGCCGGCACCGCGTACGTCCCGCCGAAGCTCGTTGACTTCGCGGCGGGCGGGCGCTGGTACAACGAGGATCCGCCGATGAAGCCGATGAGCGGGCCCAAGTTCGACGAGTGGCGCGCCGACTGGGAGCGCCGCCGCTGGGCGAAGGAGGCTTGGAGCAGCGGGAGCACCAGCGCTCGAGGAGCTCCGCTCGCCGGCGATGAGGAGGAGGCCCCCGACTTGTTGAAGGAGCTACGACAGTTCCTCAAAGACGACGCCAAGAGGAAGAGGGCGGAGGAGGAAGAGGTGGCGGCGGCCATCGCCGCCGCGAAGGAGGCGGAGTTGCGGGAGGCGGAGGCGGACTCGTACCTAGTCGACCTCCCCGAGTAGGATCGCGCATTCTGGATGTAGAATCGTTGATCCATATGTATGATCCGTAGTATGGTCAATGAAATTGAACTTCCCGGGGTTTTTATTTTTGAAAATACGGGGCGAAATACGGGGTCTGCTAGACGGAATGGCTCTTCCGTTAGCAACTTTTCGATACGGGGCGAAAAAGCGGCGGGATACGGGGCAGAAATATGAGGGGCCTGCTAGACATGCTCTTAGACCTTAACAGAACGGATGTTGGAGAAAATACGATGAGCCAAACTGTGGAAATATTTGGGTCATCTGCCGCCCCAGAGGTTCATCGTCCGCTCAAACAACAAAACAAAAAAGAAGGTTCTTCATCGACTCGAGTAACGCGCAGCCAGGCAAGTCGGAGAAGATCTGCCGATGCCTTGCTCTATGTGTGGATCCCACAGAGGGCCAGGTGAGTTCCGGTGATCGAGCCGATTTCAGCGCCTGAGGATTCGCATTCCTTCTTGGTCGTGGTTGTGGTTGATAGGGCAACCGCCGCCTCCACGCAGCCCCGAAAACCCTTGACCCTCCGCCTCCAATGAATCCAAAACCAAGCTTACTTCTGTTTCCTTGATTTATCCACAGGAAAACCTTACAAGATTCCTTGGTTGGTCAAGCTGCTATTCGAGACACCCTCAGGCTTTGCACTTTTCTCTTTTGACGAGAAATATCTCGAGAAAGGCATCGAGGTGCTACTTGATTTGTTCTTTCTTTGCTGCTGATGCTCCTTTATTAACTTCATCTTTGTTGGTCACCCAACTAATAACCTTTTCGGGTTTTTCTGCAGCACATCTGGATATACTTCGTGGGCAGCTACTGGCACAAAAATGTTAGTAAACGACACCACTTTCCTCTTCGTTACGTAGCATGTTGCCAGTTGATTGAACAGATCTAGTAATGCCTGCTTCAGAATTTACTGCAAGCTTTCCTCTCTTTTTTTTGCAATGTGGGTGGAGGGGGGGGGGGGGGGTGCAATATTTGCATCGGCTTATTATGCATTCACTGTCACTTGTAGCTAAAAGTCAGAAACTATAAGAAGACACAGCCTATAACTGTACCGTGCTGTTGGGGATTGCGAAACTTACTGGGTTACTAAATTCATTTATAACAAAAATTCTATGAATACATGAGCAGCAAGCACTACATTAATACATGAGCAGGTTAAGAGTTCCACCGAATAAACCTGAATAAACAAAGAATTGAGCACCCCTACATATTTGTGGCTGAGACAGTCCTACTGGATTACCTCACCTCCTGACACAACTGAAACACATTTCATAATACGGCTATTGACAAGTGTTTTGTTTCTAAACATGCTTGCCCTTGTTCCTCAGATCCTCAGGCTCCATGAATTCCGAAAGTTCGAGGACAAGTCCAATGTCATTAACCTTACTTCCCAGACAATAGATGTCGGCCTGACCCAGATGCTATGGAAGTACTGTGATTTTGACGAGACACTAATTGTTGGAAGCATTGCATATAAAGACTTAATTGGAAAATTACTGGTTTGTATAAGTGTATAAGTACCGCTTTATTTCTAAGCTCCCTAGTAGTTGTTTATGCTCGTGTGCACAATACATACTACCGTTTCCTTTTTCAGGGTCTAAACTGTCATTATGAGGATGCTGTGAAGGAGGTGATGTGGGGTCTGTAGAATCTCATGCATACTTTAGTGCCTCAAGAACAGTCTGTGGTGGCTAAGGACGACTTGTTTCCCATGAGCCTAGGATTGCATATGGTCTTAACTAGACACAATGTTAATGTCGAGAAAGAGATGGTGAGCTTAGTGCTTGTCCTTCTATTCTCTGATATATACAATAATTCTGCTTTATCACGATCTTATCATGTAATGTTCCTGTGATCCTGTTTGACTGATTGTGTACTCATAATAATTTATTTCCAGTGATGAAAGGTTTTCATAGATACACTGTTATCGTAAGCTATATTAATTTGAGAATCTCAATTTGTTTTATTCATCTAAGATTTATATTTGTCTATGCATGTTTCTTTTAGTGATCAAACAATGCTCATTTTATCCAGCTTAATGAAAGTATTATTAAGAAGACTGCCAAGGTGTATGAAACTGATTTACGTGAAAAAGTACATTCAAGGTTCTTGCACAAAACGCTTGACGAGAAGTTTAAGGAGCTATCTGGGGTTGATACCAAAGACTGGCCTTTATTCAAACTTGCAACAGCTTCGAAGATGATGTTTGATCCTCATGGAAGACTTAAACTTGGTTATCCTCACAAGGTGAATCTTAATTTTTTCTGCAAAAGTTCTAGTATGCATCTCCTGGAAAGTTGTCATTTTCTCTGTGTACTGAAGTGTTTGTTTCAGATCTTCTCACACAATGAGCTTATGGTTATTAGGCGTGATGCACCTCTATATCAAAAAACCGTCAATAAGGAACGTATATTGAAAGTCTATAATGACGTTATTACTCTCCGTGAAGGCAAGGCAGAATTTCTGTATGAATTGCGCATCTTGGTTAAGGAGGCTAAAGCAGCACTTGAAACTGAAGAAGTGCAGGAGAAGCCTTCAGCAAATGGTGTCGACTCCAAGAAGCAAGTTGGCTGCAAATGTTTAACAGAGGATATCACGGTACCCAACAAAAGTAGCATTGATGAGGGGCAACACTGTCATATCACAGGTGAGAATTGTCAGCTCTTAGTTGTGTGATCTTGGTTAAGATAGTGTAATCTTTCTTATTGTATATTTTAATTGTTTTAATATTCCCAATTCACCACTGAAGATCACCAAGTTAAAAACAAGTATTACTTTTTAATGAACATTTTGTAATGTTTTTTATCGGCATGCTTTCTGTACCAGTTTGATGGTTGGATGGAGTGTATTAATGAAGTGTTAAAGCTTTGGAGGTAGTTACTGTAAATAGTGTAGTCTAGTGCGGATTTAAGAAGCATGTTATATGGTACAAGGTGTTACTAATCTTACTGAACACAAGAAACCGTAAGCCATGCCCCTTATTTTTTATCATACACATTGATTGCCTGAAGTGCTTTCTTGAATATGAAGTATGCTTTAGTTGATAATCTTGTTCATAATATTTTTCGTGGGGAGCTATTATAAAAACAAATTGATAGTTACAGAAAATATTTATCAGTATATTTCTTCCTTCGATATGACATTGGCTGCAACTTCCCACCACTAGGGTGATAGTTGGCGTCTTGATGATGGCACCACAGTTTATTTAATGTGCATAAGTAGGACACTAGAGCTAGAGCATTCCTGTTCCATACTTGGAAAATTATTTGAGTTCTTGCTGTCCCAGTAATACTGTATGATTTGTTGAAACTTTCTAGCAGATGCAGTTGATGAAGACATCTTGCCACCCAGGAATAGTGCAGTTTCTGTTTTGCTTCATACCTCACCAAATCATAGCATGCCGCAAGGCGATGTGCATACAAGTAGCATCGTTTCTGTGGCGCCTCAAGTAGTTCCAAGAAGCATGGTTCCTGCTTCCCAGGAGGTCAATGCACTCCGCACAGGTGTAGAAGTAAAGATGCAGGAAAAGGAAATTGAAAACAGTACTAGCGTCAAGCAGGCGAATACAATTCCAGATGAATGTAATGTTGAAACTCATACTACTGGAGGAGATGATCAGGATCAAGAAACTATTGTTGAAGGAAGAAAGGAGGCCGAAGGCATGGGGAGTGTAGATAACCCTAAAGAACTAAAAATCCTGACCGAGGAAAGCACCAAATGACGTTTGATGAATGATGGAAGGTATACTGCCATGAAAATGCCTTGGGTGGAGTGGTCCAGCATTTGATATGTATAGCAAATCATTACCAAAGCTAAGTACGCGTGCTTATTTAAAAGGAAAAGTTCAAGACAATGTGCTATGTTACAAGAAACCAAGGGACAAACCGACAAAGTAATATGTTGGACAGCTCAGCCTGAATACTCGAGTAATAGGCAATTTTGCTAGGGCATTTCTTCATGGACATCTGAATTTTGTTGTTTCCCCTATTTTTATCTTGTGGGAGCTATGTGTAGTTCTCTCATCAAATATCAAATACAAAGGCAGCGCTCGCAAGATCATATATGAGATCTATCTGAGTTATTGACCAATTAAGCATTTCAGTTATGCAATAAGAAGACACTTATTGTACATAATATCCGATCTCTATAAAAGAATTACAGTATTTACCTCATGGTTTAAGTAAATCTATCTTAGATGAGCATTGGCATTATGCAATAAAAGGACACTCGTTGATTCCATATCAAGCATGAAAGCTAGGATTTTTTTTTTTCATTTTATCTGACCATTCATCTCAAGTTCCCAACTCCGGTCTTTTCCATTAGCAGTTACCAGTCAGATAGTTGGACTAGTGTTGTAACTAACACTAACAGCCTCAATGAAAACAGCTCAGGAAGTCAGGATTACTATAGCAAAGTCTCATCCTCCCATAAACGCAGTGCACCACATAAACTAACTCATCTGACGCTATTCTGTAAGAGGCCTGCACGAGCACATGCATGCTCACAGCATAACAACAAATGTCACATAGTTTGGTTCCACCCCATTTTCTCACCCCGAAAACACAAAGAGCTTCCTCAGCATGACCGTGCTGCACTTACGCTGAAATCATACATGCCCATGAGAGCACTTGAAACACGGAGGTCACTATCAGCACCTGCTCTGATGATCTGAGCATGGACGTGTTACAAATGTGAATCCCCAGAGTAGCAGACACCTTCTTTCCTTTATTTTGCAGCTCTACACAATTTGATTGTAAGTATCATATCTGCACAATGTGTTTTTAAGCTTTTTTGGAATGTTTTTTTTTATATGTTATCTAGCCATGGCTCAGTTACAATGTACTTTCGTCTAACATCTGCGCGGACAATGGTCGGATAAATATTTTTTGACATCATGTAGGAGAGCTGCATGTAGTATACTAAGAAAAAGAAATGTTCAGAAAAATCCTATGTAAAGGAGAAACTACTGTAATAAACCACCTGATGCACTCAATGGGAACTGAACATGTGGACATATAATACGAAGGATTGCACGATTTTGTTCCTTCGAAATCTAAACACCCTTTAGACTATCATTACAGAAGACATTATACTAGTCTCCACAAATGATATAATAGAAGGACTGTTATTTGAAGCCTCACAACATATAAGAATCTCTGAGGCATTAAAGCTAGCCACAAGAAAATGTCAAAGATTACTTCCGATATACTGATTCATTTTCATCCCCTTTAGACTGTCGTTACTTTCAATCTCTGCAGAGTATTGAACTGATTTGGCAGCACTGCAAAAAGGCAACAGGATCAGCACCACAAGATTGCCAGTGCAGCGCAGCACCTCTATTTCACATGAAAAAAGTATAATCCTAGCTCAGATATGCAGAGCTAAGAAATAGCATCATTGGGGCCAAAATCGCAAACCAGAGTGACAAAAAGAAGCATATTGTTTTCAAATAAGGACCCAAAGTGGATTTCTGAAAAGGACTTCCAGAGTAGACGAAGCAAGTTTACTTTCCATCCATACATGACAGAGCACATACAATACAGCCAAATAGCACACTATTTTTTCACATACAAGTTTTAAAAAGGCATCAAAGTCGCATTGCCTTGGTCCAACTATCATCCGCCAAGACCTCACTGTTACATAGTGAACAATGATTCCTCGATTCAGACATTATTTTGCAGGAAGCTATAGGAAACAAGATATGGAGAAACATCAAGACAAACAAATAGGAACTGTAAAACTCATGTAGGAAGAAACATTAGAAAAGCTAACATTTATATAGTGCCCGACCTATGCTGGGGCAAAACAAGGCTGTGGCCCACCCAACCAAAATATTTTAGCCTATATATTGGTGAAATTTAGACCAATAACAATCCTTCTTACTCTCCATCAGTGAATTTTTTAGGCTAGTTCCACCACTGCATTTATATATCTTTTGAAAGATTTTCTGTGTGGTTCCTTCATAACAAAAAAAAGTCCAATCTTCACAACATACGCAAACTGAGAAATGGGTTGTAGCCTAGTGATACGGCTTGTGGTGTGTCCCTGTAGACTACAGCTAGATCCTGTCAATAGCGGTCATATCTCACAGTTGCAACTTGATAAAATTCGATTGAGGAACCTCCCCTGCTGGATTAATCTTTTTTCACTACGAACACTAATCTATGCAGCACCCAATTTGCACCCCAATCCCGGAACAAAACACAGTTAAAATAAAAATTAAACCAAACTAACAACCTAATTATATTAGGTTGCTACAAACATTCCCCTTACAAGCTGAACTAAACTCAAATTATGTGTGGAATTACCGAACCAGCCACACGAAGATAACAAAAGCATGGAATGGCCTCTCCAGAACATGCGCTACTAATTGAAACAAACTACTCCCTCTTGCTTGCACTCCGGACAGATACCATGATGGAATCAAGCCGACCTAGACACAGCATGATGGAATCAATAGAACCAAGTGTGAGAATCGAGCTCATCTACGCAACGGAATCAACAGAAGCAACACTGTCCTTAAAGGATGGAACTATGGGAGCATCATAAAATTGCCAGTGCAGAAACTTTGTTTCACGTGAAAAATAGCTTAATCGTATAGCTCAGATATGCAAAGCAAGAACATGTCTCGGAATTGTACACCAGACTACCAGAGTGACAAAAGGAAGCTTAATGTCACATTTCAGAATACCTTCTACACATACCAAAAAAAAATCACTAATTCCAGAGTAGAGTGAAACATCAAGTTTTCTTTTTTATATCCACAACAGGACAAACCACACAAAAGGCAGAGTCAAAAGTCTCAAAGAGCATAGCACTTCATTCCCTAGAAAAGGGTTTAATAGAACAGGTATCAAAGTTCATTTCATTTGGCCCCAATCATCGCCACGATCTAACTGTAGCCTGGAGAACAGTGAACCAGAATCCACAACACAACATTGTTGGGGTGAAGAAGCTAGGCAACAAGCCTAGATACAGATAACAGCTGATTCAGTACTCCTTCAATTCAAAAGAATTCCAGAGGTGCAAAAATTCTAATCTCCAAGACACTGAACCTTCATTCCCTTCAGACTGTCATGGCTTTCAGTATCTGCAGAGTAGCGAACTGATTTGGCAGCACCATGTACGCCTTCCTGAGATATCTGACGGCACCCTCTGACGGTCAGTGACTCCAGCTTACCTGAACGTGCCAGCGCAACTATTCCATTATCTGTCACATTATTACATTTGCGGAGTGTGAGATTACTCAAGCGAGGAGCCTGGATAACGAAATCCAACCCAGCATCCGTTAAAGACATGCAATCCACAATCTCGAGTGTCTGCAGAAACTGGCAGGATGAGAGCCCCTTCATCCCCGAGTTATAAAAAATGCTTGCACCGTTTAGCACAAGAGAGCGGATTGGACAAGATTGCATCAGGGTCAAAATACCCTTTTGTGTGAAGCCTATTTCTGTTGGCCAATCGGGGTCGCAAAATGTGAAAGTGAGCTCAACAACCTCAAGCATAGGGCAGCTGAGAGCTAGAGCCTCGAGGCTGCCATTGGTCAGTGGTGTCCTAAACTGGAAACCATGGTTCACAGAATGACAGTGCAAAGGCATGAGCCAAAGTGAGATGCTTTTAAGGTTGCTGCATCTCTGGAATAGTGCAATCATCTCACTCTCATCTAGACCGATAACATATTCCAGGCGAAGTGTCTCCAGTGCTTTGCACTTCCCAAGGAGAAAACGAAGTCCAATTTCTGGCTCAGTTATTATATGAGCTAGCCTAAGATCCTTCAAATTCTCACAGCAGATCTCATAGCTATATGGGTAGCCAGGCACGTAGGAGGGGTCCTGGGACATACTCATCCAGTAATTTCCATTAATTTCGAACTCAAACTTCTGGAGCTTTTGCCATCCTGGACCAAACTTTAGGAGGTCATATTGGCTGATTCCTTTGCAATCCTTCACCACTAATTCTTCCAATGATCCCTGTCTACCAAGGTACGCTAGCCACCCATCAACAGATACTGCCATACAGTCAACAAGGTGGAGAACAGAAAGATGTTTGCAAACAACTGCCACCAAAGAAAGGCCACACCAACTTATTGCGGGTGCGCTGATAAGCTTGAGGCATCTCAACTTTGTGCAACGAGCCAGATAAGCCATACTAGCATCCTGGATGTTTGAGCAAAAGCTTAAGGTGAGATCAGACAGCAAGGGACATTGAGATGATAACACACAGAGGCAATGTTCGTTGAACTGCTCCCCGTGGCTGGGAGTCCAACCCGAGTAATTGATCTCTACTTTGGACAGATTGGAGAATCGGGAGAGCAGTGATGTCAAGGCTTCTGTTGCAGGGTTAAGTCCACAGCCAAGGCGGATAGCATCCCTATGCTCCCCTTCAAAGGTGTAGAGCTGCCTCGACACAAGGGAAAGAGAATTAAGATCGCTTGCCCTGGTAATCCTCTTGACGATATCTGCAAGCAGTGGCTCCGGGAGATCCTCCATCGCTACACCACTTGGGACGGAAGGGCGCTGAAATTAAAATCTGATGATCAGATTAGAACACATCAAGATAATCAATAGGAGTTGCAGAACCTGTGTAGACAAAAATATATATAGGTGAAGCTAACGTTTAATATATCTCTAGAAAGATGAAAACTTTTGCGTGATAATATTCTTTACGACAGCTGAAGCTTAGTGCACGAGGGTTCAACTCGTGTCAAGAGGGCTCGAATCTGTCAGTTGTCTCCAATCTGGTTAAACTATACTGCTGGACTTGTTCTTTTTTTTTAACAGCAAGTGCTAATTACTGCAGCACCCTGTTCGTCGTTGTATCTCAATCCTGGAGCAAAATAGTTACAAGAAAAAATAAATCGAACTATAACACCCTAACTAGTACATTAAATACGGCCTAGTTACACTAATCGCTGAAGCAAGGGGGGTTGGGTTTGAGGGGATATAAATTACAGACATTCGCCTGTTGAACTGAACTGAGCTGAACAAATGTGCGGAAGTAGTACCTAACCAGGCAGCCGCACGCAAGATAACATCATGTAATGACCTCTAGACGCTCCAGAACATGTGCTACGGACTGAAACAAAACTATTCCCAGTTGCATTTAGTACAGACTCCATCCAGGCACTAACAGAACAAGCAGCAACAACCAGGTCGACCTAGGCACAGCGTTACGGAACCAACAGAACCGATGGCAGAAATCCGATTCTTTTTTGCGAGAAAAGATAGCAGAAATCCGGTTCCACCTAGACAATACACGACGGGAATCGACAGAGCTAACTGCATCAATCGAGTCCACCTCTGCGCTAGTAGTTTCTCTCGGACGGCACAATTAAGGTCGTTGAAAAGGGGAAAAAGATCGACCTACCTCAGAGGGACTCTCCGAGCAATGGAACCGGATTCGGGAGGTATGACCGGAGGGAAGACGGCGGCTTCGGAAGAGAGGGTGGAGGCAGGCCGGAACCCTCGGCGGCGAGCTCCAGGGCAAAACCCTCGTCCCGCCGTCTTTTTTCCGCGTCCCGTCGTCGTTGTGGTGGCGCTGGCGGAGAAGATACCCATTGTGGACTGATTTCTTTAGCGGTATCTCGGCGCTGATCTGGGCCAGGCCATGCGCAATATGGGCTTTCATCGCTTATTGAATA
This sequence comes from Lolium rigidum, assembly GCF_022539505.1. NCBI lineage: Eukaryota > Viridiplantae > Streptophyta > Magnoliopsida > Poales > Poaceae > Lolium > Lolium rigidum. Next base: position 286,707,070 of record NC_061509.1, on the reverse strand, counting down.
CTTGCACAAATACTTCGATTTTTTCCTGTTGAAAATTGGGCGGCACAATTTTCCGGAGAACGGTACTGCCAAGCACTGAGCAGTGGCATTTTCCCCTGTTAATAAAGGTAAATTGGATAGCAGCGTCCTTACTGCAGCGACCTTATTTGTAACCGAACCGAAAGGTTTAGCTTATCTCACAAGATATGAAAAAGATTTAATCGTAAAAATATCACCATGCCGGTCGGAATTGTACACCGGAATGACAAACAGTACTATTGTGGTCTATTTTACTGTGACGTTGCATAGAATCCTCTACAATCCCAACAAAGAAGCACTTCCGAATTGCATAATAGAATCAGACAGCAAGTTTTCTTCCTATCCACACGGGACAAAGAAAGGCAGTGAAAGAGCAAACTTAGGGCACGTGCAATGGTTGTTAGACCCTCTTATCTTAAACCCTGCCATATAATCTAAGATATAACAATAAAAAATGATGTATAATGAGTTATTTTTTAGTCTTATCTTTAGTAACGAGAATCATAAAAAAGTGGTGAGAGAGATAATGCTAAGAGATCATAAGACAAAGTTTTTTTCATCTTTCTCTTTCCTCCACCTCAGCATTTATCCTAGGTGATACTTCTAAGATATCACCAATGTACATGTCCTTAGATTTCTCTCCCCGGAAAAGGTCAAAAAGGTGTCAATGCTGTAAGGAGGGCACTAACATCTTAATTGTTGCAGTTGCATTTGAAAATGTTGACCATGACTCTGAGAAGCAAACATCTCAAATATTGCCAAATAACATAAGTAGCTTAATCTAGAATACATACAACGTATATATAGCTCACCACACAAATTGCATAGCTACATGACAGGGTTTCAAGAAACAAATAAGTAGTAATTCAGACTTGGCTTGAGCTGGATGATTAAGGAAACTTGTAATCATCAGTTCATCACATAAGCCTAGCTTTCTACTGAGCTTACCTTTGTTGCTTCCAGCAAGTACAGGAGGCCGCTACTAATGTGATATGATCATCACTGAAGCTTGATGCATATGCTGTGTCGGCTACCTTTGTTATCGAGAGCTTGCTGGACACAGAGTGGCACACAGCACCTTCTGTGTCGGCGACAATCCCAAGCACAGAGGGAGACATAATTCTGTCGGTACATTTGTTGTCGAGAGCAACTAGAAGAGGTTGGCACACGGCGGTACTATGTGAAACAAAAGAGAAAAAATAGGTTGTTCATGCGAACAGAAGATGTAATGCACGGGTTTTCTAGTTCCAAAAAAGAAAAAAGAAAAAAACTTGGTTAGTGTCCTGCTTGCCCGGCCCCTAGCTCGTTTTTTTCTACTTCCCAGGATAACTGAATCTGGAACTCAGCACCATGTCGTCGTCGTGACCGGCAACGCCAGTCAATGGTTTCCCCCGGTTAGAGCCTCCATCCCCGCCACCCCAAGGCTCCAACACCGACAATAGCATTGAGATCAAGTTGCATCGGGACAGGAACATCACAGGGGAGGTTGTCGACGGGGATCCTCCACACCGTCACCAGCAGCCTCCGCCCCCTCGCCACCAACGCGGCCGCTCTCGCCATCTGAGGCCACCGCCTCCAGTACCAGATCTCTGCCCGATGAGCAGTCCTAATAATTGTTTTTCCAAAAAATCTCAAGCGGGCAAAAGTAAACGCTTAATTCAAATATGAGCATTTCCTGCGAAATCGGCGGGAGGAGATCGCAGGGAAGGTCTGCCCAGAAAGCTAGCACACGCAACAGGCATGTGAATCATAGTACTATATATTGTCCTCTATCAGTGTGTAGAGATCTCGCTGAATTTTTGAATGCGTCTCTTGTAGCTGCTTCACAAAAACCATGTTTCGGCAGTTGGAAAATGGAAAGTGGCTTTTTTTGTGGCATGTAAAAGAAAACACTTTATACGGCGTTGCTTTCCGTCCTAAGACATACGCACGTGCCTAGTATAGGCTCGGGGCTTCCGACAAACTATGCCTATCCGAAGAGTAATACTAGCTCTTCTTCCCTAGAAGCCATATAATTCCACTCGGTGGTAGTTCATTTTGTGAAGACCTTTTAAGAGGAACAGTTGTATTCCAAGTCTGAATTTTTTGGTGAGTAGGAAAGGGAAACTTAGACACACACGTGCATGAACAAGACACTTAAAGAACTAAACACACACGCTAGACACTGAATTAATAACTAGACACACACGTAATGAGCAGTCATTCGGAAACATATAGATAGACACACGAGCTAGACAATAGATAAAACACGAACATAGATAGACACACGAACTAAACACTGTTAGTAGACACATACATACTAATCTCAGTCGCTATATTCATCATTGTTGTCGATGTCCTATGAAGCGGTAGTTCAGATGATGTCCATCCACTAGTTGGAGTCGGGGTTGAGCGTCGACGCCTCTCCTTTGGTGTAATCCTCTACAATGGCGGCCTTCGATCCTCTGCCTCTTTTCCGCCCTCGCCTCTCTCCTCTCCATCTTCTTCTGCTCCCAGAATATGCGCATGTCTTCGGGATGGTCTCTTCGTCACTGCTCCATGTAAGGATGGCAATTTTATATCCGTAAAATGTGGTATCTACTAATGGATCAGTTATAATGAACTTTCGTCTAATTTCTGCAGAGTCAATGGTCTGCAAGTATTATAGTAGTAAAAGACGAAATGCTCAGAAAATTCCTATGTAAAGGAGATCTACAGTAACATAAATGCCGATCATATGTAGCACACTTCTTCTACACATGATGCACTCACTCAATGGGAACTGAACATGTGGACACCCTGTATGAAGGATTGCACAATGTTATTTCACAAGCAAGGAGTATAACCTATTGTTACTTCGAAATCTAAAAAACCGCACAGCTGTACAGGAAAAGAGTCTCCGCAAAAGGCATTATAGAAGCCTGACAACACATAAGAATCTCCGAGGCATTGAAGCTGGTCAAAATAAAATGTCAAATATTAATTCCAATACTGATTCATCTTCACCCCATTCAGACTCCCGTGGGTTTCAATCTTTGCACGGTGGTGAACTGATTAGGCAGCACCACAAGAAGGCAAAAGGATGGCAGCACTGCAAGATTGCCAGTGCAGTGCAGCACCTTTATTTCACATGAAAAAAGTAAAATCATAGCTCAGATATGCAGAGCCAAGAAATACAATCATTTGGGCCAGAATCGCACATCACAGTGACAAAAGGAAGTATACTGTTTTCTACACCCTACTAAAAAAGCACTAATTCCAGAGTAGAAAAAGCAAGTATTCTTTCTATCCACACAAGGACAGAGCTCATAGAAAATAGTCAAATAGCATACTATTTTTTTCCCATACAAGGTTAAAAAAAGGCGTTAAAGTTGCATTACCTTGGCCCAATCATCATCACCACGACCTCACTGTTACATGGTGAACGGTGATTCAGAATCAACGACACAGACATTATTTTGTAGGAAGCTATAGGCAACAAGCTAGGTAACGATAAAAGTGATACACTACTACTTCAATTCAAACGAATTCCTGAGGTGCTGAAAACTGTAAGATCTCTGAGGCATTGAAGCTGGTCACAAGAAACATCAAAATCACTTCCGCTGCATCTTCATTCCCTTCAGACTGTCATGGCTTTCAACCTCTGCAGAGTAGTGAACTGATTTGGCAGCACCGAGTACGCCCTCCTGAGATATCTGCCGGCACCCTATAACGGTCAGCGACTCCAACTTCCTGGAACGTGCCAGTGCAGCTATTCCTTTATCTGTCACACACATGCATTTGCGTAGTGTGAGATTACTCAAGCAAGGAGCCTGAATAATGAAATCCAACCCAGCATCAGTTATAGACCTGCAATCCACGAGCTCGAGTGTCTCTAGAGACTGAGAGATTGAGAGCCCCTTCATCCCAGAGTCATAGAAAATATTTGCACCATTTAGCACAAGGGCACGGATTGGACAAGATTGAATGAGGGTCACTATACCATTTTGTGTGAAGCCTATTTCAGTTGGGTAATCGGGAGAGCAATATGTGAAGGTGAACTCAACACCCTGAAGCATAGGGCAGCTAAGAGCTAGAGCCTTAAGGCTGTCATCGGTCAGTGCTGTCCTAAAATCATGATCATGCTCATAATAAAAATGCAATGGCATGAGCCGAAGTGAGATGCTTTTAAGGTTGCCACAGCTCTGGAATAGTGCAATCATCTCATTCTCATCTAGGCCGAAAACATACTCCAGGCAAAGTGTCTCCAATGCTTTGCACTTGCCCAGGAGGTAACGAAGACCAATTTCTTTATCAGTTACAGTATGAGCAAGCCTAAGATCCTTCAAATTCTCACAGCAGATGTCATAACTATATGGGTAGCCAGCCACGTAGGAGGGGTCACTGGGTGCAGTCAACCAATAATGTCCATTAATTTCGAACTCAAACTTTTGAAGCTTTGCCCATCCTGGACCAAACTTTAGGAGGTCATACTGGCTGATTTGTTTGCAATCCTTCACCACTAGTTCTTCTAATGATCCATATCTACCAAGGTACACCAGCCACTCCTCAATGGATATTGCTACACAGTCGACCAGGTGGAGAATAGAAAGATGTTTGCAACCAACTACCACCAAAGAAAGGCCACGCCAACTTATTGCGGGTGTGCTGATAAACCTGAGGGACCTCAGCTTTGTGCAACCAGACAGACAAGCTAGACCAGAGTCGTCAATGTTTGAGCAAAAGCTTAAGGTGAGATCAGACAGCAAGGGGCAGTGAGATGATAACATACAGAGCCCCTGTTTGTTCAACTGCTCCCCATGGCTAGATGTCCAACCAGAGTAATTGATCTCCACCTTGCACAAATTTGGGAATCGGGAGAAGAGTGATTTCAAAGCTTGTGTTGCAGGGCCAAGTCCACAGCCAACGCGGATAGCATCCCTATGCTCAGCTTCAAGAGTGTAGAGCTGCTTCGACACGAGGGAAAGAGATTTACGATCACTTGCCCTGGTAATCCTCTTGACGACCTCTCCAAGCAGTGGCTCTGGGAGATCCTCCATCATGCATTTCATGACTTGGGAAGGCAGGGCGCTGAAATTGAAATCTTATGGTGAGAATGGAGAAAATCAAGGTAACCAAATAGGAGTTACAAAACTCATGTAGAAGGAAACATGGGTGAAGCTAGACTTTATGTATATCTTGTGAAAGATTTTTGTGTGCAGTAGCCTCAAAACAAAGTCTAATCTTCACAACATACGCAAACTGAGAAATGTGTTGTAGCCTAGTGGTACGGTAATGTGGTGTGTCCCTGCAAATTAGGGTTGAATCCTGTCAACAGCACTCATACCTCGCATTTGTCCATAATAAATTGATAAAACTCGACTGAGATCCTCCCCTGGTGGACTAATTTTTCTTCACTACAAAGGCTAATTTGCGCAGCACTCTATTTGCGTCTCAATCCTGGAAGAAAACATAGTTGAGACGAAAAAATATACCAAACTAACAACCTAATAATATCAAATTGCTGCAACTAGGGGGGTTGGCTGAGGGTAAAATCTACAAACATTCCCCTTCCGAGCTGAACTGAACTGAAGTTACGGGTCGAATTACCTAACCAGACACATGAAGATAACAACATGTGATGGCCTCTAGACGATCCAGAACACGTGCTAAGAACGGAAACAGAATGGTAGTAGTATTCCCTGTTGCATTTAGTACAGACTCCATGTCTCCATCCAGGTTCACACATACATAGCCAGTGGCACTAACAAAACATGTGAATAAGCAGCGGCAATGTGGTGGACCAAGGCACAGCATTACGGAACCAACAGAAGACCAATTGCAGAAATCCGATCCCACCTAGACACTAGGCGACGGGAATCAACAACGCTAATTGCAGCAATCGAGTTCATCCTGGCACTAGCCTCTCTCGAGTTAATCAATGTTCTGAAAGGGAAAATAAATCGACCCAAATACGTACCTCAGAGGGAATCGCCGAGCAATAGAACCGTCTTCGAGAAGAATGCCCGGAGCGGAAACGGCGGCTTCGCGAGCGTGGAGGCAGGAGGCAGGCGGCAGACGGGACTCGGGAGCACTCGACGGCGAGCTGGTTATCTCGGCGTTGATCTGGGCCAGGCCGTGTGCAATATGGGTCTTTCATCGCATATTTAATACTACTTGTCCATATATTTTATTTTTTCCTTTCGTACTACCGGGCAGGAGGAGCAGTAAGCACCACGGTTGAAGTGTTAGAGCATCTCTAATGGTCTTGCTATATTTCTCCCTAATTTGTTAAAACTGTTTTTCTAATAATTCGTGGCTAAAGTGTAGCTCCAATATCATTTATATAAGTGGTCCACCGCCAAAAAAATTATACAATGCTTCGTAAAACTTTCCCTCCACTTTGCATATTTGCAAAGTATCTAGGCCAAACTCGCACATATATAAAGTTTCCGAGTGCGCTCTTCTCCGCCGGCCACTGCCCTGCCCCTTCCTCGACACTATTCTGCCAACCAGTCGTTCCTCCTTCCTGGAGCTTCTCTGTCACCCCACCCCTTGTTTCCTCGCTGGTGCGAGGTTCCTCACCACCAAATCAAGGCCGTCCTCATGGAGCCACGTCGCCCGAGGCCGTGTCGTGGCTGCACCGCAGCCACCTCCCAAGCACGTGCCACCGAGCCCGTGACGTGGCGTGATTGACCGCCACCTGCCTCGGAATTTGTCGATTCCGGCCGTGATTGACCTCCGCCGCCATCTCCCGTGTGGGATGCCCCTAATGGCCATGGCGGTGCCGGCAAGCGCAGTGCTCTGGCCAGCGTGGCTCCCCGCCGAAGATAGGAGAAAAAAGAGAGAAAAGAATAACCAATTGACATGTGGGTCTTTGTCTAAATTTGTTCCGGTCTCTAGTTTTAGGATTGCTATTATACAAACGGAAATGCCTCTTGGCTCCCGGGAGCATCTGCACCTGCCTCCTGAACCAACGGGGCCATGCCAAATGAAAGCCCATGTGCATATACAGTCTTATATTGGCCTAAGTATTGGGAGTATTGTCCAGTGCAAGTGGCAAACGACAGTCGATTCACCAATACCGGTACAGATGGTGGGTTGACGTCCCGGACTAACTCAACGCGTCTTGGGCCACGTAGGCTCATGCGCACCAAGACTGCACGGTTGGACATGTTTTGTCATCAACAACAAATGGAAAATTGTGCTACAGATTTTCTGCAGAAATAACAGTCATCTATCACACAGATGCTACTTCATTACAAAGTGTTGAATATTTGTTTCATGCATGCCACTCTTCGTTTCCAGCCGCGCGTTTCAAAGACTCTTTTCGTCCGGTGTGGCCTAATACGGTGCCCGGCGCCCTAAACGTATTCCCGGTCCACAAGGGATGCTTCGGACACGCTTCCGGCGAGAAGCGAGGTGAGGAGTGGTGGGCTCGACGCGTCAGTGACACAAAAGTCTAAAACCCCATCGCCTACCTCTGGTTAAACGACGTTAATGGCGTCTAGCTTTCCCAGGCGACGCAGTGAAGCATCTCGTCGTGCATGGCCGCGTGACCATCCATGCTGACGTTTATTGCGGCCAACGCCCCGCTATCGCCTCGCCTGCCGTCGTTATACAATAAAGAGCGCCCCCTCCTTCCTCTCGCCATGTTCCCCATTCCAATCTCACTGCTTCCAATCTCGCCGCACCTCCTTCCTCGGCGCCAATCTCGCCACATGTCCATCCATGACGCTGGGATGCCGCTCGTCGACCTCACCAACGACGACGAAGCTGGGCCAAGCGGTGCGGTGAAGTACGAGCCCGTCGACGAGCCCGACGAGTGCGGCAAGCAGGACATCGTCGTCGACGACATGTACAACTTCCAACAGTACTACGACCCCTCTGACCGCCGCAAGTAATATTAGATTAGGGTTTAGGTTTAAATTTTATGGAATTTCGTTCGAATCTATGTAACATATTGCAAGTTTGAATAAATTCAACCGTTTTCAGCTAAATTTTAAATCTCAAATTCTGTTTGGGGACGCGGCTGGGGATCGTCGTCTCCAAAACGCGGCACGAAGAAATCGCGTCCCCCAAACGCTAAATCTGGCGCTGTTTGAGGGACGCTTTTGGGGACGCGGCTGGAGATGCTCTAAACACAAATCATGCAAAATGTCTGGTATTCCTACAAGTTTACTACATGTGCTCTTCTGATGTCTTGTTATACCACATCGACTTCATCTCCCTTCTTTCCTTGGTTGCTTTGGGTTGGTCACCTCTATCAGGGCATGTTGTTCTCTTGTGTCGCGCCTTCTTGCAAGTGCTGCAGAATCTTGATCTCTTTCCCATCTCCTGATAAGGTGTCCTTTCCATGCTTGTACTTGGCCTCCCTGCTTCACCATCTTGCATGGAGCACCCATGTCAATCAATAGATTGCCATTTGAGCCACTGCGATATGCAAAACACTCGTAAGGAATTTCTGCTGGCTTTCTAACAGCCTCAGCCATTCTATCCTCACCAAGTCCATCTCTAGCATTTTCGAATGGCACCAATACTACCAGGTTTTCCTTAAATAGTGACACTGCATTTTCGTATGCTTCTGCACTAGAATCCCCGTGCCTCACAAGTTCCCCTGCCAATATGTATAGGTTACAGTTCCTATATGTTAACTCTTTGCCCTTCGATTGATCTCGCTGGTAGTGCCTCAAGTGTTCAGGCAGCACATCCTCAGCGTCCCTTGTCCATCGCTTCAAAATGTGCCTCTCCGGTATATGTGTGAGTCCAACATAATCCATCACCAACAAGATAAGCAAACTGAATGTTCCGCCTTTTTCAAAATGGCATCAAATAAATCAACATGTTTGCAAGAACAAGTCGAACTGCACTTTAAGAGCATCCCCACACAGAATCCCCATGTGTTCAAATAAGGCGCACTCACAATTAAATTCTTCTCCCACTCCTATTATTTAACCTCAAATTGGACCATGCAGCACTTTTCATGCCTTGCAGAATTTGTGTGCTTCGCCTTGTAAAGAATGTCCTTCTCGGTCCTCTCTACCCTGTACGCAAACCCCTTATCACCTAACTTGTCTGCATAGTCATGTATCAACTTCTCAAGGGCACTTGGTCTCGAAGGTTATGGTGTGTGATCTGACGGTGCTTGTCCTACCCATACCCTGCATCGTTAAACAACCAGTTACATTTATTTTTAATTGCGCCTATTTCCCCTTCAAAGAGAGACTTTAGTTTTTTCATATCTTAACCACTGCAGCAACCTGGGTGTTATGATCCCTTTTTTCCAATCGGCCAAACATAAAGTAAATACATGTCCACATGTTTTGTGTTAATTTTGTATGGCATTGTTGTTCATCATGTTTTAATCACTAACTGAACAATTCCAAAAAAATTTAGCAAAGATGCATTACTCTGCATAGTTGAAACCTTTCTTACAGTCCAGACTGACGCACAAAAAATTCCATATAAGAACTATTATGTTCTTACTTCTTACCAACTTCAAAGGCATGCATCGTCTATTTTAACACCAAACAACATCTGACCGACAGAGTACGATCCAAAGGGGTTTCTAAGTTACTAGATCTGCATTTTTTTCATGGACACCTTGAGTTCTTCCGGTGTTTCAGTTTTTCCATTCACCAAATAACAGGAATAACTATGAAGCGACAAGCAACTAATTACAGTTCTTCAACTGTTAATAGTTTTCCTACAGAGGGAGACATCGCACCATTATACCAACTTTAAGTTGTTGCAGAGAAATCTAGGACGAGATCATTTTTCTCCACACATATATACATCAACGCAATTACAAGACCACATTCTTCGTTAGTCTGAATTTATTGCGCAACAAGTTAGATCAATTACTGAAACCGTACAATTAAATTTGTCTGAAAATCTTTTTTTGCCAACCAGCCTGCCCCAAAACCGTTTTCCTACTATCTAGCTTTATGGTCTTGCTAACTTGAAAATCCTAGAGCATAACATTCAACTCCTACCAGCAGTGTACATGGAATGAGCCTGGGGTTCACTAACTTCCTAGCTCTGCAATTATTAGGCACTGGACACCTATTTTTTTCTCATTGTGAGGCTAAAAAACAGAAACTTGTGTGGATTGATATACCCTCTCTCATCCCTTTCTATAACCATTTTTTAGCAATTCAATATGGGAAAGCGGTTGGGGATGCTAATGTGGATAGCAGCGTCACAAGATTGTTAGTGCATTGACTTTATTTGTAACAAGAAAAAGGTTTAGCTAATCTAACAAGACATGAAAAAGGTTCAATCGTAGCTTAGATACGCTGGCTGAGCGGCTGAGCCAAGGAAATGTCACCATTCGGGTCGGAATTGTACACCAGAATGACAAGCAGGAGCGTGATCTATTTTACTGTCAGGTTGCAGAGCTTCCTCTACAATCCCTCCCACCAAAGAAGGACTTCCGAATTCCATGGCGCAATCAGGCAGCAAGATTTCTTCCTATCCACACTGGACGGAGCACCGAAAGAAAGGGGTCAAAGAGCATAGATTTCTTTCCCTGGAAAAGGTCAAAAAAGGCGTCAAAGGTGCAAGTATTTTTCATGGCCCAATCATCATCGCCATGATATCACTGCCTCCGGTGCCTGGTGAATCATCCACGACTCGACATAATTGGTGAGCAAGCTACCTAGGATAAAAGTTACACTACTCCTTGGAATAAATATATTTCTACTCCCTCTTAATCGCTATCTCCCCTATATATCTTCTGGCTGGTCCTAATTGAATTTCTGAGGTCGCCATCCGAGAACCTATCGCCATCGCAAGCTTTTGGGAGTTGATTGAAGAGGAGGGGTGGAGGAGAAGGGTATTTCGATTCGGTGCCACCCAATGTAGGTGAAAGGCCGCTCGACGCCGATACCTTGACACGACAAAGAAGTACCGCTGACAAACTTGAGTATGATCTTTTTACTGTCCTATTGCAGAGAATCCTCTACAGTCCCACCAAATAAGCACCTCCGAATTCCATGGTAGAACCAGACGAGTTTCTTTATCCTAAATGGCCATTTTCAAAACTTCAGATAATTTTTAGCGCCTCCTCGAACTTTAATACTTATATGACCTTTTTTTCAGTTTCGACATGCAAGCAGGTCACGCCACTTCAGTTAGCTGAACTTTTCGCGGTGACCGCTTGCGAGATGCGATGCGAGTGCAGGCGTGTGAAGTGTGAACTGGTGCTAACTGGGAATCTGCATGCTCGGGGACGTTAACTGAATATTAAGTGAACAAAAGCAAACGTGCGTGCAGCTGCAAGTTGATGCGTCTCTGATGAATGCACTCCGTTGGAAGGTAGCCGTCCTTTCTGTCCGGATCATCAGTAGTCGGCGAAGTCATCGTCCCCGTGATCTGTGTGATCGTGACACGGCCCCATCGTCTGTTTCTTGACAGTATCGCTGGCTGTCAACCTATCAGTGCACAATTATAGTTTCATGTGTTTGATCAAGAGGCGGGGCAGTGCTCTCGAGGACATCCTTGTAGTCCTGAGAAATTACACGAAACCACGCGAAGGTAGCCTTGGCTACAAGATATATGGCCAAGTGGTGTAGGTGTGTCCAGAGAGTTCGAGGTACATTTTGAATTGGAGATATAGGTAAGCGAGTACTACCACTGGTAGAAAAATGGCCTTTAGTCGCGGTTCGCAACTGCCATTAGTCGCGGTTGCGCAACCGCGACCAATTAAGCGCGACTAAAGGCCCCCCTTTAGTCGCGGTTGCTTACGAACCGCGACTAAAGGTCCGTCCACGTGGGCGGCTAGCGTGCGCCTGGGCGAAGGACCTTTAGTCGCGGTTGGTGTCCCCAACCGGGACTAAAGGGTATTTCGTTAAAAAAAATTAATTCATTTGATTTCTAATTTTTTTTACTCCGTTTTTTTTCAGAATTTCTATTATTCCAGTTATTTGCATAGCTTAGTCTCTATCTTTAACTACACTTATCTCTAGTCAAATTCCATACTCGTGGTTAAACTTCCCGCTCGGTCACCCATCCTCCCACTACTCTAGCACTAGCACGCTTAACTTCCGAGTTCCATTCCGTTCCGCATCCAAGTGCTTCGCGCGTATGTATGTGATAGTAGTATCATATCAATCCTATTAACATGTTGATCGATGTCACATTTATTTATTGTTTGAATTTCAAATAATTCTTTTAATAAACAAAAGTAATGATGTAATAATAATCGTGAATAAATAAATAAACATTAACTTTTTAATTTTTTAAATTTTAATTTTTTTAATTTTTAAAATATTTTTTTTGCCAAACCTAAAACATAAAAATTTGAAAATCTTAAAATTGAGTAAAAGTAATAGTAATCTTTATGCTGGATGCAATTATTAATTTTATTTTTAAAAAAAATTTAAAAAATATAAAATCCATAATTTATAGCAAAAACTAAAATCTTCCTGCTTTCATATTTTCCGACGTCGTATGCAAAAGTTATTGCGGTTTTACCATTTTTTTAACTTTTTTTGCAAAAAGGGTGAAAATTCGAATTTCTTAATTTCTCCGAATAGTAGGTTGCATAACATACAAGAATCTGAAAACAAATTTTTTTTTGATTTTACTATCATTTTCTTTTGTATTTTACGAACCAAAAAAAGGCGATCCACGGAGGGGGGGGATGTGTGCAGGGTGCGTGGGAGTAAAAAAACTCGGAAAAACCTTTAGTCCCGGTTGGGGACACCAACCGCGACTAAAGGTTTTTCCGCCGGCCGCATCCCTCCATAGCCCTTTAGTCCCGGTTGGTGTTACCAACCGCGACTAAAGAGGTACCCTTTCGTCGCGGATGGAGCATTAGTCGCGGGTCGCCTCCCGAACCGCGACTAAAGCCCCCTTTAGTCGCGGTTTGAATATTTCCGGGACTAATGGGGGTAGACGGAAGCCTCTTTTTCTACTAGTGTACTCTATACACGTACGTAGCACCAGGTACCAACCGGGCATATCCAAAGAAAAGCTAGGCACCATGGCGTTGACTTTCAAGGCTGAAGGCCTCCGAGATCGAGATACATGCATTTTTACCAGAAAGATAAAGGAATAGTGTACCTCTGCGTTTGCACTTTCTTTACTTTAGTTAGGACGCGTAGGTGAAGCGCATGAGCTAGAGAGATCACTGAACTCTCCATCGATCGATTGAGCATCTACTGTCGAATTACAGTCGAATTACATACTGTAGAAGTAAAATATACTCCATACTTAAGGGTGTCAAGTGGGATCCCACTTTTGTTCCACTTGTAGTATAATTTGATTTTTTTAACATCCCACCGGGATCCCACCTTAACATCCTATCCATACTCCATCTAGTACTCCGTACTAGAGACTGTCTCGCACGTGGAGACAACGCTTCGATCTCCTCCTCGCTCGTATAGATCGAGCTCGACCAAGCTGCTCTGGCAACCGACTGTGTTGAACCACGTGTCACGAGTGAGCTAGTGAGTGCCAGACCAAGGCAAACGTGCCCTTGCCAAGACGAAAACTACGTGTCCTTGCCAAGACGAAAACACTAAAATAAACAAAAAGACCACCTAAACAAGCAAACGTGTCGGTTAATTAACTCGCCCTGTCGGTGTCGTGTCAAGCCAGCAGGAAATCCCGCAGGTGAGAGCCGCCCAGAAGATTAGCCACCTGGCCCTCCGCTTCCTGGCAACACTTGGGCGCTCTGAACACTCCGTGTTTAATTATGCAACAGTCTTCAGGAGCTTCTGTCAGACTTTGGATTAGGCATGCGTGTTGGTCAACTATTTATTTGCCCTCGTCGCGCGCTCGTCTTGCTGACGAATGATGCGTTCATGGAGATTTTGTGCCGATCGAGCATGTGGTGGAGTGGCGCATGTTCCTCTCTCTTTGCCGGTCGACGGATGGATGGTGCTTCTTGCGTCGCCCACGTCCTTTGTGCTTTCATTTCTGGATGGATGGATGGTTGACCAAGTGTCTCCTGAACCTCCGCGAGAAATGTAGATTGAGTGACGATGCCTACGCCAAGTAATCCGCATAGCCAAACGGCTGTTGACCCTCGGCTCACTTAGTTAACGTTTTTTTTTGCGAATTTTTTTTAATTTTTTTTTGCGAATAGTTAAAAATGTTCTGTTCAAAAGGGTTCGCAATATTGATCGTCCACAACCAGGCTATGTTGGATTTCTAAACACCTTAAATTATCAATCAGCTTCGTATATGGATTTTCTGGTTAAGTTTGGAAACATAATATTTTTCTCGACTTGCGAATGTACCAGTTGCATCTAGTCGTTGCCCCCACGATATGAAAAGACATAAAAAATACACATAGCCAAAAACAAAATCAATAAGAGAAAAAAAACAACGCTATTACAAGCATCCAATTGCAGCCACCATGATATTCTTCGCCTTTATCGATACCAAAGGAAATATATATTTATAAAATTCCCATGGCACCAACAAGAAAACAAAACTTCGTTGGCCGAAAATAAAGGCGCACACGACCGGATCAATTTCCGATCTTGACATCCAGTGATGGCGTTCGGCAAACATTGGAGATTTCGAGGGGAAGACCCGAACACATCCAACAGTGGAGTAGATGCATGCAGATGCGTGGGAAGGCAGACGGCGGCAATGCGTGAAGGAGACGCGGCATCGATAGGAGCTCTCGCCTGCTCAACCTTGAAAACCGCCGTCGCCATTAAGACAAAGTTTTAGCGCTTCGATTCGTGCCGCTGAAGAGGCGGGCCTGCTGCTAACGACGTGTTTCCACGTTGCATCTGGTGTCCCCACAATGTCTCCTGCAGCGGGGTGGACTCGGAACGGTGAACACTGTATTAGATCGCGGCGGATCGAAAAATGTTTTAAAACGCGATGCGGTCCCACCGGAGGTAATCTAAGATATACATACGGAAGAAACGTCGGCGCTTTGTTTACACCCAAGTGACAACCTAAAGTGTGATATAAGAAGTTAACCGTCACATTTGCAGTATCTTCTTCAATGTAACAGGCTATAGGTAGGGACAAAAGTTAAACTCCAATAATCATTGGACCGAACATTTTTCCTCTTTATCGATCGCTATCTCGAATATATCTTCTGGCTACATATCGCTGATTGATTTTTAAGCGTCCCGGTCCAAGTGTCCATCGCCATCACCAACTTTTGGGAGGAGTGGAGAGGAGGGCTAGAGGAGAAGGAGGTAGGGGTATTTCGATTCGGTGCCGCCGCCTGGACCCCGCACGGCACCTCACCCGTTTTCCTCGATCGTCGGCGACTGCGTGAGTTCTACGGCGAATCGGACGCCAACCGTACGTGCGCATATACTCAGCGTGGCGTCTCTCCAAAAGGAAAGGGAGAACAAAACTGCAACAAAATAGCAGCAGTTTTCTCCCGAGTTTTCTACCCAGAGAGAGGGACCATTTTAATAGAGTTTATTGGTTTCAATCGCGTGACACGATGATCCGTGGAGGCGTGCAAATTGCCGGATTTTTGTGGTGACTGCGAGCTCAGGTGTACCGTCAGTACGTGTGAAGTGTGAACTGGTCCTACCTGAGAATCTGCTTATTCGGGGAAGCTAGCCAATTAGAGCATCTCCAGCCGTGTCCCCCAAAGTATTTTCCAAAGCAATTTGAGACGCGTCGGATCAAAATACCGTTCCAGCCGCGTCCCTCAAAGCCTATTTTTATCCGGCGCGCTCCGATACGGTGTCCGACGCCCCGAGCCCGTCCCCGTCCCACAGGGGACGCTCCGGGCACGCCGGACACAACGAAAAGCAAGGCGAACCGACGCGGGCCCGACGCGTCAGCGGCTCGGAAGGCTAAAACTCCATCGTCTACCTTTGGTCAAGCGACGTTAATGACGGTCGCGCCCTGTTCTGGGGCGTTCCGGGGCGCACCATCGAGAACGTCATCCGCGGCATCCGCAACAGCGCTCCAAGGTTGGAGACGCAGTCGTCACCGCCACCGTCTCCTCGAGAAAGACCACCGCAATGGCAGCCGAGGAGGACGACATACTCGTCCTCCTGGCACTCTTCTTCCTTAGGACCGGCGCGATCGATGCCGTCCTCGTCGTACCGCTCGGCGCCCTACACCGTTCCCAAACGGGAGGTGAAGGAGGAGTCGGCGACGGCCGTCAAGACGAGGCGTGGCGGCAGCGGCAGCCGGCGGTAGCAAGGGAGGCGCGGCGGCGCCCTCCTCATCCCGAAGCCGGAGGTGAAGGAGGAGCCGAAGGAAGCCCCGCAGGCGGCGCTGCTGGCGGAGTACGAGCGGCAGCAGCGGCTCATCGCCAGCAGCGACGACCTCGAGGACTGCCCAGGGCTACGGGCGGCGTTCTTGGCGTCCATGAACGACAAGGATACCTGGAGGGGCGACGTCAACATGGCGATCGCCATGTCCATCTGCAACTCCGGCAAGCCGCTCGTGGACCTCACCGACGACGGCGAGGTAGGACCAAGTGGTTTGGTGAAGGACGAGCCCGTCGACGAGCGCGTCTACTTATAGATTAGGTTTAGTTTAAATTTAGTCAAATTTCGTTCGAATCTATGTAAGTTTGGACGAATCTAATCGAATATCGTTAAGTTTAAAATTTCTGAAATTTTGTTTGGGGGACTCGACTGGGAAGCGAGTGCCCCAAACGCGGCACGAACGAAACACATCCTCCAAACGGTTTAGAGGACGCAGCTGGAGATGCTCTTAACTAAACAAAACCAAACAAAACAAGAAGTCCACCAGGTCATCATCGCGGCCCCGTGATACGTATGATTTTGACATGGACGGACCCATTCGTTTGTTTGTTGCCGGTATTTGCTTTGCTAGTTGTCGTCATTGGCAATGATATATTTTCTGTGTTCAAGGCAGATAGAGGTGCTCTGGAACTGGAAGCCTTGAGTGATCTCCAGAACATCCTCGCAACTTGAAGATTACGCAAAATCATGTAAAAATGGGTGTCCAGAACATCCTAAGTGAAGTTGTAGACCCGAGAAAATCTGCAAAAGGCACGCAGCACTAGAAACCTCTCATCCATCTAAGCCTTTAGTACCGGTTTCCTTACGAACCGGTACAAAAGGCGTTATTAATACCGGTTCCAGGGGTGGGACATCTATACCGGTTCGTTATGGACCTTTAATACCGGTTCGTGTTACGAACCGGTATGAAAGGGTTACTTGTCCGGTTCCGGGCGGTGGTGGGGCCAAGGTCTGCACCTTTAGTACCGGTTCATGTAAGGAACCGGTACTAAAGGGTCCATGCCCTATATCAGCGCGCCGCCGCGCGCCCGAGCTCCTCTGCATCTCATTTCCTTCTCATCCTCTCTCACATTTCCAAATATTTTGCACCTCTCACACTCCAATAATTTCCATTTTTCTCCACCATTTTAACAAGATTAACGGCATACATCTATCCAAGGGTTAGCAATATCATCCTTTCTTCCGGCGTTTCTAATTTAGCTCATTTCTTTGGTAGTTTTAACTCGTACTATTTTTCTAGTGCAAGCAAGGTGTTCGATGAAATGCCTAAGTTAGTGATTTTTTTTTAATGCAATTTGAGCTGAAATTATGGTATGTTTTGTAGGTTTTAATTAGTATCATCCCCGTCCTTACCGCCGTCGATCGCCAGCGTCGTCCCCTAGCCGGCACGGTACCACCTCGGCGAGCCCCTCTTCTTTTTTATAAAAACAATTAGTTTTATGTGATGAACTTGAATATTAATTAAGTTGGTCACTCATATATCCATGATGTTGTGTATTTAATGATTTTTGATATACATATAAAATGCGGATGAGTCGACAATGGATGTACTGGTGACCGGTGCCATCCCGAGTTCATTAATGGCATGCATTATTTTCTCAACGTGGCTGAGGCAAACAGGCGGTCGAATGGTTTCATGTATTGTCCATGTAGTTCCCGTAAGAATATGAAGGATTACTCTACCTCGAAGACCCTTCACGTCCACCTCGCTGGAGAACGGTTTCATGCCCAGCTATAATTGTTGGACCAAGCACGGAGAAAGAGGGGTTATATTGGAAGACAACGAAGAAGAAGAGGATAGTGACAACTATCCCTTATTCACTGAAGACGGTGATAGTAGAATGGGGGAAGACGAAGCTGGAGAAGAGCCCATTTTCGATGAGCCGATTTTTGATGACCCGGATGACGATTTGGGTCGGGCCATTCTTGATGCGAAGATGAAATGCGGAAATGAAAAGGAGAGGTTGAAGTTGGAGAAAATGTTAGAGGATCACAACAAACTGTTGTACCCAAATTGCGAAAATGGTCGAGAAAAAGCTGGGTACCACGCTAGAATTGCTGCAGATGGAAGGCGAGAGAATGGTACTTCGACAAGGGATTTGAAAAGTTGCTGAAAATAATAAAGAAGATGCTTCCAGGGGAGAACGTGTTGCCCTCTAGCACGTACGAAGCAAAGAAGGTTGTCCGCCCTCTAGGATTAGAGGTGCGGAAGATACATGCATGCATCAATGATCGCATCCTCTACCGCGGGGAGTACGAGAATTTGAATGCATGCCTGGTATGTAGTGCATTGAGGTATAAGATCAGGCGAGATGACCCTGGCGATGTTGAGGGCGAGTCCACCCCCGAGGAAGAGGGTTCCCGCTGAAGGTGATGTGGTATGCTCCTATAATACCACGGTTGAAACGTTTGTTCCGGAACAAAGAGCATGCCAAGTTGTTGCGATGGCACAAAGAGGACCGTAAGAAAGATGTGATGCTTCGAGACACCCCGCCGACGGGTCGCGGTGGAGAAAAATCGACAGAGAGTTCAAGTCATTTTCAGATGACACAAGGAACTTAAGATTTGGTCTAAGTACAGATGGATTTAATCCTTTCGGGGAGCGAGCTCCAGTCATAGCACCTGGCCGGTGACTCTATGTATCTATAACCTTCCTCCTTGGTTGTGCATGAAGCGGAAGTTCATTATGATGCCGGTGCTTGATCCAGGGCCCGAAGCAACCCGGCAACGACATTGATGTGTACCTGAGGCCATTGGTTGAAGAACTTTTAGAGTTGTGGCGTGACGAAGGTGTACCTGTGTGGGATGAGCACGAACAAAAGGAATTTAACCTACGAGCGTTGTTATTTGTAGCCATCAATGATTGGCCTGCTCTTGGTAACATTTCAGGGCGGTCAAACAAGGGATACAATGCATGCACACACTGTTTAGGTGAGACTGACAGTAATTATTTGGGAAACAAGAATGTGTACCTGGGGCATCGTCGATTTCTTCCAAAACAACATCACGTAAGAAAGGGAGGAAAGCATTTCGGAGGTGAGACAGATAACCGAACGAAGCCTACCCGCCCTACTGGGGAAGTTATATATGATATGTCAAGGATTTAAAAGTGATCTTTGGAAAGGGTCCCGGCGGACAATCTGTTCCGCATGATGTTGACGGACACGTACCCATGTGGAAGAAGAAGTCGATATTTTGGGAGCTACCCTACTGGAAATTCTTAGAGGTTCACTCTGCAATCGACGTGATGCACGTGATGAAAAATCTTTGCGTGAACCTGCTAAACTTCTTGGGCGTCTATGGGAAGACAAAATATACACCGGATGCACGGCAGGACCAGCAAAGTATCCACGAAGGAAACAACCTGAATCCAGAGAAGTATCAAGGTCCTGCCAGCTACGCTCTTACCAAAGAGGAGAAGGAGATCTTTTTTGAAGTCCCGAGTAGCATCAAGGTCCCGTCTGGCTTCTCGTCGAATATAAAGGGAATAATAAACATGTCGGAGAAAAAGTTTCAAAACCTAAAGTCTCATGACCGCCACGTGATTATGACACAATTACTTCCGGTTGCATTGAGGGGGCTTCGCCGGAAAATGTTCGAGTACCCATTGTGAAGTTATGTGCGTTCCTCAATGCAATTTCTCGAAGGTGATCAATCCACTTACTCTACAAAATTTACGGAAGGATGTGGTCCAATGTCTTGTCGGCTTCGAGTTGGTGTTCCCACCATCCTTCTTCAATATTATGACACATCTCCTAGTTCACCCGGTCGAAGAGATTGGCGTTCTCGGTCCTGTATTTCTACACAACATGTTCCCCTTTGAGAGATTCATGGGAGTCTTAAAGAAGTACGTTCATAACCGTGCTAGGCCGAAGGAAGCATCTCCAAGGGCTATGGAACGAGAGGAGGTCATTGAGTTTTGTGTTGACTTTATTCCTGACCTTAAGCCGATCGGTGTTCCTGAATCGCGCTATGAGGGGAGACTGCGTGGAAAAGGCACGCTAGGAAAGAAATCAGCAACGTGTATGGACGGACATTATTTCACTCAAGCACACTACACAGTTCTACATAATTCCATCTTGGTGGCTCCGTACAAAGAGGAACACAAGGATATTTTACGCTCTAAATACCCGGAGCAACGTGAAGATTGGATTGATGGAGAACACATGAAGACTTTCGGCGGTTGGTTGCAAACACGTCTCATGAATGTCACCGATGACGAGCAGCTGTACTTGTTGGCCAAGCAACCATCTTCTACTATATCGAATTTTCAAGGGTACGAGATTAATGGGAACACATTTTACACTTTCGCCCAAGACAAAAAGAGCACCAACCAAAACAGTGGTGTCCGCTTTGATGCAGAAGATGGCGATGGGAACAAGGTCACATATTATGGGTACATAGAGGAGATATGGGAACTTGACTATGGACCTAATTTCAAGGTCCCTTTGTTCCGGTGCAAATGGTTCAACCTGAAAGACGGGGTACATGTAGACCCGCAGTATGGAATGACTACAGTGGATTTCAAGAATCTAGGGTACGACACCGAACCATTCGTCCTAGCCAGTGAAGTGGCTCAGGTTTTTTATGTGAAGGATATGTCTAGCAAACCGGAAAAAAGAAAAGAAAGGCAAGAGGACACATCATACGATGAGCCAAAGCGGCACATAGTTCTTTCAGGAAAAAGAAACATCATGGGAGTAGAGCACAAGACAGACATGTCAGAAGATTATAATAAGTTTGACGATATTCCACCCTTCAAGGTAAAAATTGACCCAAGCATCATCTTAAACAATGAAGATTGTCCATGGTTGCGTCGCGATGAAGAAGAAAGGGAAACAGACGAAGAAAACTCAGAAGACTAGCTAGCTACATATAGAGATCATAACTTGTGTATCTCAATATGGAAATCACTTTTGTGTAATGATGTTACTATATGTAAGATATTAACAATCTCAATATGGAAATTTTTCCGAGGCGGAACTTCCGAATATGCCATATATAGGGCATGTGCACCAAGGGCATATTCGAGAAGTTCCGCCACGGGAGATTTCCCAACCCTTTCCCCAACATTGTTAGAGGAGATGGAGTCTTTCACGGGCTTGCAGGGAAATTTTTCCGAGGCGGAACTTCCGAAGATGCCATAGGGCGTGTGCACCAAGGGCATCTTCGACAAGTTCTGCCATGGGAGATTTCCCAACCCTTTCCCCAACATTGTTAGAGGAGATGGAGTCTTTCACAGGCTTGCAGGGAAATTTTTCTGAGGCGGAACTTCCGAAGATGCCATAGGGCATGTGCACGAAGGGCATCTTCGACAAGTTCCGCCACGGGAGATTTCCCAACCCTTTCCTCCATCCATGGTGATGAAACTCTCCATCCATGTTGGCTTGTTGAGCTGCTTCCCATGGTGTATCGATGCTCCTTTTATAGGCACGGTGCCGCTTCTACTTTGTCTTCTTCTTCCTCCGACAGGGCGTCGTGTGCTACATACTTTATCTCATCGAGCAGGGCGTCCTTATCCTGCCGACAGCTTTAGTACCGGTTGCACCCACCAACCGGTACTAAAGGTTACCCACGCGTCCTTATCCCACCGACAGGGCGTCGTGCGCTACATACTTTAGCTCATCGAGCAGGGCGTCATTATCCCGCCGACAGCTTTAGTACCGGTTGCACCCACCAACCGGTACTAAAGGTTACCCACGCGTCCTTATCCCACCGACAGGGCGTCGTGCGCTACATACTTTATCTCATCGAGCAGGGCGTCCTTATCCCGCCGACAGCTTTAGTACCGGTTGTACCCACCAACCGGTACTAAAGGTACCCACGCGTCCTTATCCCACCGACAGGGCGTCGTGCGCTACATACTTTAGCTCATCGAGCAGGGCGTCATTATCCTGCCGACAGCTTTAGTACCGGTTGCACCCACCAACCGGTACTAAAGGTTTGCCTCTGTCTTCCCGCCTATTTTCTTCCCGCGCTTTCCACCGGTTCCCGCCTCTGTCTTCCCGCCATTTTTTCACTATATATATGTAGGCTTGGCCACCATTTACATATCACATCTAAACTCATATCTGCAAACCTCATCATTCTCTCCCATGGCTTCTGCTGGCGTGTAGTTGACGAGGGAGGAAATGGTGTAGCTTTCCTTCGTTCCCCGGCAACGGCGCTAGAAATTTTGCTTGATGCGCGCGATTGACGTATTGTATTTTCGTTCGACACGCGTCCGTTCGGAACCCCAAGAGGAAGGTGTGATGCGCACAGCGGCAAGTTTCCCTCAGTAAGAACCAAGGTTTATCGAACCAGTAGGAGTCAAGAAGCACGTTGAAGGTTGATGGCGGCGAGATGTAGTGCGGCGCAACACCAGGGATTCCGGCGCCAACGTGGAACCTTGATGTCTACGGGAGCTTCTATTCTTGTAGACAGTGTTGGGCCTCCAAGAGCAGAGGTTTGTAGAACAGCAGCAAGTTTCCCTTAAGTGGATCACCCAAGATTTATCGATCTCGGGGAGGAAGAGGTCAAAGATATCCCTCTCATGCAACCCTGCAACCACAAAGCAAGAAGTCTCTTGTGTCCCCAACACACCTAATAGGTGCACTAGTTCGGCGAAGAGATAGTGAAATACAGGTGGTATGAATAAGTATGGCGCCAGAAAAGTGCTTGCTGGCGTGTAGTTGATGGTGGTAATATTGCAGACAGTACAAATACAGTAGAACAGTAAACAAGCAGCGATAGATAGATGCTAGATCATAATTTCACTAGTGGACACTCTCAACTTTGATCACATAACAGAATAAATAGATAGATGCTAGACTCTACACCCTCTTGTTGGATGATGAACACCACTAACTGTGTAGGATTACACGAACCCTCAATGCCGGAGTTAACAAGCTCCACAATATTCCATGTTCATATTTAAATAACCTTAGAGTGCATGACAGATCAACATAACCAAATAGATCACATCAATACCATCATAGTAATAGTTAACTTCATAATCTACAAGAGATCACAATCATAAACTACGCCAAGTACTACATGATGCACACACTGTCCACATTACATCATGCAGGAGGAATAGAGTACTTTAATAACATCACTAGAGTAGCACATAGATGAATTGTGATACAAAACTCATATGAATCTCAATCATGTAAGGCAGCTCATGAGATCATTGTATTGAAGTACATAGGAGAGAGATTAACCACATAGCTACCAGTACAGCCCCGAGCCTCGATGGAGAACTACTCCCTCCTCATGGGAGACAGCAGCGGTGATGAAGATGGCGGTGGTGTCGATGGAGAAGCCTTCGGGGGCACTTCCCCGTCCCGGCGGCGTGCCGGAACAGAGACTCCTGTCCCCCAGATCTTGGCTTCGCGATGGCGGCGGCTCTGGATGGTTTCTCGTACCGTGGCTTTTTCGTATCGAGGTTTTAGGTCGAGGACCTTTATATAGGCGAAGAGGCGGCGTCAGAGGGTCGAAGAGGCGGTGTCACCATAAGGTGGCGCGGCCAGGGCCTGGGCCGCGCCGGCCTACCTCCTGGGCTCCCTGTGGGTCCACTCTGGCGACTCTCGGGTGTTCTGGATGCTTCCGGGGATTCTAAGATGCTGGGCGTTGATTTCGTCCGATTCCGAGAATATTTCCTTACTAGGATTTCTGAAACCAAAAACAGCAGAAAACAGCAACTGGCCCTTCGGCATCTCGTCAATAGGTTAGTTCCGGAAAATGCATAAATATGACATAAAGTGTGCATAAAACATGTAGATATCATCAATAATGTGGCATGGAACATAAGAAATTATCGATACGTCGGAGACGTATCAAACCTGCACAACACAAACCAAGTACTTTGCCCCAACGAAACGAGCGAGGTTGTCAATCTCAACGGCTTGCTGTAACAAAGGATTAGATGTATAGTGTGGAAGATGATTGTTTGCGAGAAAACGAGTAGAACAAGTATTGCGATGAGATTGTATTTCAGTATAGAGAATTGGATCGGGGTCCACGGTTCACTAGAGGTGTCTCTCCCATAAGATAAATAGCATGTTGGGTGAACAAATTACGGTTGGGCAATTGACAAATAAAGAGGGCATGACCATGCACATACATATTATGATGAGTATTGTGAGATTTAATTGGGCATTACGACAAAGTACATAGACCGCTATCCGAGCATGCATCTATGCCTAAAAAGTCCACCTTCAGGTTATCATCCGAACCCCTTCCGGTATTAAGTTGCTAACAACGGACAATTGCATTAAGTATTGCGCGTAATGTAATCAATAACTACATCCTCGGACATAGCATCAATGTTTTATCCCTAGTGGCAACAGCACATCCATAACCTTAGAGGTTTCTGTCACTCCCCCAGATTCACGGAGACATAGCATCAATGTTTTATCCCTAGTGGCAACAGCACATCCATAACCTTAGAAGTTTCAGCGGTTGCTTTCAACTTGTAACATGTATATCTCATGGATAGTTGTCAATGTAGAGTAATATAACAAGTGCAATATGCAAGTATGTAGGAATCAATGCACAGTTCACACAAGTGTTTGCTTCTTAAGGTGGGAGGAAATAGGTGAACTGACTCAACATAAAAGTAAAAGAAAGGCCCTTCGACGAGGGAAGCATCGATTGCTATATTTGTGCTAGAGCTTTGATTTTGAAAACATAAAGAGAGTATAAAAGTAAAATTTTGAGAGGTGTTTGTTGTTGTCAACGAATGGTAGTGGGCACTCTAACCCCCTTGCCAGACAAACCTTCAAAGAGCGGCTCCCATTTTATTTTATTTTTGTGTGGCACTCCTTCCAACCTTTCTTTCACAAACCATGGCCAACCGAATCCTCGGGTGCCTGCCAACAATCTCATACCATGAAGGAGTGCCTTTTTTATTTTAGTTTTATTATGATGACACTCCTCCCCACCTTTGCTTTCTCAAGCCATGGCTAACCGAATCCTTCGGGTGCCGTCCAACAATCACATACCATGGAGGAGTGTCTATTTAGGTTAATTAATTTGGGACTGGGAATCCCATTGCCAGCTCTTTTTGCAAAATTATTGGATAAGCGGATGAAGCCACTAGTTCATTGATAAAAATTGCCCAACAAGATTGAAAGATAAACACCACATACTTCCTCATGAGCTATAAAACATTAACACAAATCAGAGGTGATAAATTTTGAATTGTTTAAAGGTAGCACTCAAGCAATTTACTTTGGAATGGCGGAGAAATACCATGTAGTAGGTAGGTATGGTGGACACAAATGGCATAGTGGTTGGCTCAAGGATTTTGGACGCATGAGAAGTATTCCCTCTCGATACAAGGTTTAGGCTAGCAAGGTTTATTTGAAACAAACACAAGGATGAACCGGTGCAGCAAAACTCACATAAAAGACATATTGTAAACATTATAAGACTCTACACTGTCTTCCTTGTTGTTCAAACTCAATACTAGAAATTATCTAGACCTTAGAGAGACCAATTATGCAAACCAAGTTTTAGCAAGCTCTATGTATTTCTTCATTAATGGGTGCAAAGTATATGATGCAAGAGCTTAAACATGAGCACAACAATTGCCAAGTATCACATTATCCAAGACATTTTACCAATTACTACATGTAGCATTTTCTATTTCCAACCATATAACAATTAACGAAGCAGTTTCAACCTTCGCCATGAACATTAAAAGCTAAGAACACATGTGTTCATATGAACCAGCGGAGCGTGTCTCTCTCCCACACAAGCATTTATTCAACAAAAACAAAAATAAAAACATACAGACGCTCCAAGCAAAGTACATAAGATGTGACGGAATAAAAATATAGTTTCAGGGGAGGAACCTGATAATGTTGTCGATGAAGAAGGGGATGCCTTGGGCATCCCCAAGCTTAGACGCTTGAGTCTTCTTGATATATGCAGGGGTGAACCACCGGGGCATCCCCAAGCTTAGAGCTTTCACTCTCCTTGATCATGTTGTATCATCTCCCTCTCTTGATCCTTGAAAACTTCCTCCACACCAAACTCAAAACAACTCATTAGAGAGTTAGTGCACAATCAAAATATACATGTTCAGAGGTGACACAATCATTTTTAACACTTCTGGACATTGCACAAAGCTACTGAAAGTCAATGGAATCGAAATATCCATCGAGCATAACAAAACAGGCAATGCGAAATAAAAGGCAGAATCTGTCAAAACAGAACAGTTCGTAAAGACGAATTTTATTGAGGCACCACACTTGCTCAAATGAAAATGCTAAAATTGAATGAAAGTTGCGTACATATCTGAGGATCACTCACGTAAATTGGCATAATTTTCTGAGTTACCTACAGAGAATTTTGCCCAGATTCGTGACAGCAAAGAAATCTGTTTCTGCGCAGTAATCCAAATCTAGTATGAACCTTACTATCAACGACTTTACTTCGCACAACAAAACACAAAACTAAGATAAGGAGAGGTTGCTACAGTAGTAAACAACTTCCAAGACTCAAATATAAAACAAAATACTGTAGCAAAATAAACACATGGGTTATCTCCCAAGAAGTTCTTTCTTTATAGCCATTAAGATGGGCTCAGTAGTTTCAATGATGCACTCGCAAGAAATAGTATTTGAAGCAAAAGAGAGCATCAAGAAGCAAATCCAAAACACATTTAACTCTAACATGCTTCCTATGCATAGGAATCTTGTAAATAAACAAGTTCATGAAGAGCAAAGTAACAAGCATAGAAAGATAAAACAAGTGTAACTTCAAAAATTTCAGCACATAGAGAGGTGTTTTAGTAACATGAAAATTTCTACAACCATATTTTCCTCTCTCATAATAACTTTCAGTAGTATCATGAGCAAACTCAACAATATAACTATCACATAAAACATTCTTATCATGAGTCTCATGCATAAAATTATTACTCTCCACATAAGCATAATCAATTTTATTAGTAGTAGTGGGAGCAAATTCAACAAAGTAGCTATCATTATTATTCTCATCATCAAATATAGGAGGCATATTGTATTCATAATCAAATTTACTCTCCATAGTAGGTGGTATCAAAAGACCAATATCATTATAATAATCATAAATAGGAGGCAAAGTATCATCAAAGTAAATTTTCTCCTCATTGCCCGGGGGACTAAAAAGATCATGCTCATCAAAACCGGCTTCCCCAAGCTTAGAATTTTCCATAGCATTAGCAACAATGGTGTTCAAAGCATTCATATTAATAACATTCCCATTAGCATGCATATAAAGTTCCATGGGTTTTTTAATTCTCTCTTCAAACACGTCATGTCCTAATTCAAGATAAAGTTCATAAAGATCTCTCATATTTTTGTTGTTTTCCATTATGCCTAACTAGTGTAAACAAGAAAAAAAAGATGCAATTGCAGGATCTAAAGGAAATAGCTTCGAGCACAAACACAATGGCGCCGTGAAAAGTACTCGTTACCCGGAACCGGAGTATGAGTGCCTTTTACCTTTCCTCCCGGCAACGGCGCCGGAAAAGTGCTTGATGTCTACGGGAGCTTCTATTCTTGTAGACAGTGTTGGGCCTCCAAGAGCAGAGGTTTGTAGAACAAGCAGCAAGTTTCCCTTAAGTGGATCACCCAAGGTTTATCGATCTCGGGGAGGAAGAGGTCAAAGATATCCCTCTCATGCAACCCTGCAACCACAAAGCAAGAAGTCTCTTGTGTCCCCAACACACCTAATAGGTGCACTAGTTCGGCGAAGAGATAGTGAAATACGGGTGGTATGAATAAGTATGGCGCCGGAAAAGTGCTTGCTCGGCGTGTAGTTGATGGTGGTAATATTGCGGACGAGTACAAATACGAGTAGAACAAGTAAACAAGCAGCGATAGATAGATGCTAGATCATAATTTCACTAGTGGACACTCTCAACTTTGATCACATAACGAGAATAAATAGATAGATGCTAGACTCTACACCCTCTTGTTGGATGATGAACACCACTAACCGTGTAGGATTACACGAACCCTCAATGCCGGAGTTAACAAGCTCCACAATATTCCATGTTCATATTTAAATAACCTTAGAGTGCATGACGAGATCAACATAACCAAATAGATCACATCAATACCATCATAGTAATAGTTAACTTCATAATCTACAAGAGATCACAATCATAAACTACGCCAAGTACTACATGATGCACACACTCGTCCACATTACATCATGCAGGAGGAATAGAGTACTTTAATAACATCACTAGAGTAGCACATAGATGAATTGTGATACAAAACTCATATGAATCTCAATCATGTAAGGCGGCTCATGAGATCATTGTATTGAAGTACATAGGAGAGAGATTAACCACATAGCTACCGGTACAGCCCCGAGCCTCGATGGAGAACTACTCCCTCCTCATGGGAGACAGCAGCGGTGATGAAGATGGCGGTGGTGTCGATGGAGAAGCCTTCCGGGGGCACTTCCCCGTCCCGGCGGCTTGCCGGAACAGAGACTCCTGTCCCCCAGATCTTGGCTCCGCGATGGCGGCGGCTCTGGATGGTTTCTCATACCGTGGCTTTTTCGTATCGAGGTTTTAGGTCGAGGACCTTTATATAGGCGAAGAGGCGGCGTCAGAGGGTCGAAGAGGCGGTGTCACCATAAGGCGGCGCGGCCAGGGCCTGGGCCGCGCCGGCCTACCTCCTGGGCCCCCTGTGGGTCCAATCCAGCGACTCTCGGGTGTTCCGGATGCTTCCGGGGATTCTAAGATGCCGGGCGTTGATTTCGTCCGATTCGAGAATATTTCCTTACTAGGATTTCGAAACCAAAAACAGCGAGAAAACAAGAATCGGCCCTTCGGCATCTCGTCAATAGGTTAGTTCCGGAAAATGCATAAATATGACATAAAGTGTGCATAAAACATGTAGATATCATCAATAATGTGGCATGGAACATAAGAAATTATCGATACGTCGGAGACGTATCAAACCTGCACAACACAAACCAAGTACTTTGCCCCAACAAAACAGCGAGGTTGTCAATCTCACTGGCTTGCTGTAACAAAGGATTAGATGTATAGTGTGGAAGATGATTGTTTGCAGAAAACAGTAGAACAAGTATTGCAGTAGATTGTATTTCGAGTATAGAGAATTGGACCGGGGTCCACAGTTCACTAGAGGTGTCTCTCCCATAAGATAAATAGCATGTTGGGTGAACAAATTACGGTTGGGCAATTGACAAATAAAGAGGGCATGACCATGCACATACATATTATGATGAGTATTGTGAGATTTAATTGGGCATTACGACAAAGTACATAGACCGCTATCCAGCATGCATCTATGCCTAAAAAGTCCACCTTCAGGTTATCATCCGAACCCCTTCCAGTATTAAGTTGATAACAACAGACAATTGCATTAAGTATTGCGCGTAATGTAATCAATAACTACATCCTCGGATATAGCATCAATGTTTTATCCCTAATGGCAACAGCACATCCATAACCTTAGAGGTTTCTGTCACTCCCCCAGATTCACGGAGACATGAACCCACTATCGAGCATAAATACTCCCTCTTGGAGTTACTAGCAAAAACTTGGCCGAGCCTCTACTAATAACGGAGAGCATGCAAGATCATAAACAACACATAGACATAAATTGATAATCAACATAACATAGTATTCTCTATTCATCGGATCCCAACAAACACAACATATAGAATTACAGATAGATGATCTTGATCATGTTCGGCAGCTCACAAGACCCGACAATTAAGCACAATGAGGAGAAGACAACCATCTAGCTACTGCTATGGACCCATAGTCCAGGGGTGAACTACTCACTCATCACTCCGGAGGCGACCATGGCGGCGTAGAGTCCTCCGGGAGATGAATCCCCTCTCCGGCAGGGTGCCGGAGGCGATCTCCTGAATCCCCCGAGATGGGATTGGCGGCGGCGGCGTCTCTGGAAGGTTTTCCGTATCGTGGCTCCCGGTACTGGGGGTTTCGCGACGAAGGCTATTTGTAGGCGGAAGGGTAGGTCAGGGGGCGTCGCGAGGGGCCCAGGAGACAGGTCGGTGCGGCCAAGGGTGGGGCCGCGCTGCCCTAACCCCTGGCCACCTCGTGGCCCCACTTCGTTGACTCTTCGGTCTTTTGGAAGCTTCGTGGCAAAATAGGACCCTGGGCGTTGATTTCGTCCAATTCCGAGAATATTTCCTTACTAGGATTTCGAAACCAAAAACAACGAGAAAAGCAGCAACTAGCTCTTCGGCATCTTGTTAATAGGTTAGTTCCAGAAAATGCATAAATATGATGTAAAGTATGCATAAAACATGTAGATATCATCAATAATGTGGCATGGAACATAAGAAATTATCGATACGTCGGAGACGTATCAGCGTCCCCAAGCTTAGTTCCTGCTCGTCCCTAGCAGGTAAACGATAAACAAAGATAATTTCTGGAGTGACGTGCCATCATAACCTTGATCATACTATTGTAAAGCATATGAGCTGAGATCAAATCATTCAAAGCAAGTATCTATATTGATATAAGAGATGATAATGCAAGAGTTAGACAAGCTAGAAGTTTTCATGAACTATTGCTTTAAAGACATGCAACCGTACAAAGTTCATTAAAGATGTATTAAGTATTTAGCATAGAAGTTCTATCCTTCATTCCAAGCATCAAGTAAATTTTCACAACATAAGAAGGATTCGATCAAGTAAACATAAACATGAACGTCATGAATCAACTGTTTCGAAGTCTACTCAACCGGTGAGCGCAAGCATTTGGTATTAGCACCAGGATGTTATGGCATAAAGAACGTTAATGGGGGTTTGGAAGGCCAAATGGAAGAAAGGCTTGCAAAGCTGTAAATGACCATTAGACAAGAAGAAGCCTTATGATCGAAGCTATGCAAGGAGTAGTGATTGCCATGCAACGGATGCACATAGAGCTATATGTGTATGAAAGCTCTCCAATGGAACTAGTGGGGGTGCATCCAACTTGGTTGCTCACGAAGACCTAGAGCACTTTTGAGGAGGCTCATCATTGGAATATACAACCCAAGTTCTATAGTGTAAATTCCCCACATAGTTATACTAGTAAAACATGAAAACTCTCTCATATGAATGTAGGTGCTAAACATGAGCACAAATGATGACTATGAATAATGCGAGTGCTAAAACATGAGCACAAGTGTGGATAAAAGATAGTAATGCTGCCCCCTTTTTCTTTTATTCTCTTTTTTCCTTTTTTTCTTTTTTTTCTTTCTTTTTTTTCTTTCTTTTCATTTTTTTTCTTTCTCTTTTTTTTCTTTTTGATGGCCTCCACGGCTCTTTTCATTTTTAGGGGCAACATCCTAATATGGCAACACACTTTTTGGTACAAATAACTCATAATGAATGAAACATGATGTATGAAACAGTATGCCTCTGCCAATGTAGCAGGATGTGCAATGATCTAGCGTAACATGGGTAAACCACACATCAGCTGTATATGATCATGCAAAGCAATATATAAATAATAAATGACAACATGGCATGTAATATAAAATGGATGTTGCATGGCAATATATCTCGGAACAGCTATGGAAATGTTGTGGTAGGTAGGTATGGTGGCTGTTTTGAGGAGATGTATGGGCTTATGTGTAGGAGAACAAGAGAAAGTTCCCCCACGGGTTTGGATGTACCGGCGAAGTATGCAAAATTCTCAATGTGAGCAAAAGGCAATGCACAGTACCGAAGAGGCTAGCAAATTTAGATGGTGGAAGTGCCAAAAACCATAGCTTAACATTAGTCAAAAAGAACTCACAAGCTTATTGCAAACAACTAGCAGGTTCATCATTAAGAGCATGATTAAAATTTACTCCAAGGAGGGCCGTTCACGGTGGCACAAGTACCCCGCTAGCTCCCTCGACCTTCAGCACCACTTAGTTATTACGATGAACTCTCAGACATGGAAAGCTATCAAGTCCAACTACGCCTTCAACTATTTAAATAGAGTTTGTAGTACGACACAAGCTTAAAGACAACAATCCACTACTAATTTTAACTTATTTATCTAGCAAGCCTTACCATCTAAATACCTCAAAACATTTGCAAAGAATCAAGTTATCAAAGCTCAATGTTCTACAAGTATTTTATTATACACTACCACATGCAACATTTCTCGTTTCCAACCATACAACAATTTAACGAAGAAGAAACTTCGCCATGAATATTATGAGTAAAGCCTAAGGACATATTTGTTCATATGCAACAGCGGAGCGTGTCTCTCTCCCACACAAAGAATGCTAGGATCCATTTTATTCAAACAAAACAAAAAACAAAAACAAACCGACGCTCCAAGCAAAGCACATAAGATGTGACGGAATAAAAATATAGTTTCGGGGAGGAACCCGATAATGTTGTTGATGAAGAAGGGGATGCCTTGGGCATCCCCAAGCTTAGACGCTTGAGTCTTCTTGATATATGCAGTGGTGAACCACCGGGGCATCCCCAAGCTTAGAGCTTTCACTCTCCTTGATCATGTTGTATCATCTCCCTCTCTTGATCCTTGAAAACTTCCTCCACACCAAACTCAAAACAACTCATTAGAGGGTTAGTGCACAATCAAAATATACATGTTCAGAGGTGACATAATCATTCTTAACACTTCTGGACATTGCACAAAGCTACTGAAAGTCAATGGAATCGAAATATCCATCGAGCATATCAAAACAGGCAATGCGAAATAAAAGGCAGAATCTGTCAAAAACAGAACAGTTCGTAATGACGAATTTTATTGAGGCACCAGACTTGCTCAAATGAAAATTCTCAAATTGAATGAAAGTTGCGTACATATCTGAGGATCACTCACATAAATTGGCATAATTTTCTGAGTTACCTACAGAGAATTTTACCCAGATTCGTGACAGCAAAGAAATCTGATTCTGCGCAGTAATCCAAATCTAGTATGAACCTTACTATCAATGACTTTACTTGGCACAACAATGCACAAAACTAAGATAAGGAGAGGTTGCTTCAGTAGTAAACAACTTCCAAGACACAAAATAAAAACAAAGTACTGTAGTAAAAACATGGGTTGTCTCCCATAAGCGCTTTTCTTTGACGGCTTTCAGCTAGGCGCAGAAAGTGTGTATCAAGTATTATCAAGAGACGAAGTGTCAACATCATAATTTGTTCTAATAATGGAATCATAAGGTAACTTCATTCTCTTTCTAGGGAATTGTTCCATACCTTTCTTGAGAGTAAATTGATATTTAACATTACCTTCCTTCATATCAATGATAGCACCAACAGTTCGAAGAAAAGGTCTTCCCAATATAATGGGACAAGATGCATTGCATTCAATATCCAAGACAACAAAATCAACGGGGACAAGGTTATTGTTAACGGTAATGCGAACATTATCAACTTTCCCCAAAGGTTTCTTTGTAGAATGATCAGCAAGATTAACATCCAAATAACAATTTTTCAGCGGTGGCAAGTCAAGCATATTATAAATTTTCTTAGGCATAACGGAAATACTTGCACCAAGATCACATAAAGCATTACAATCAAAATCATTGACCTTCATCTTAATGATGGGCTCCCAACCATCCTCTAGCTTCCTAGGAATAGAAGCTTCGCGTTCTAATTTCTCTTCTCTAGCTTTTATGAGAGCATTTGCAATATGTTTCGTGAAAGCCAAATTTATAGCACTAGCATTAGGACTCTTAGCAAATTTTTGTAAGAACTTTATAACTTCAGAGATATGGCAATCATCAAAATTCAAACCATTGTAATCTAAAGCAATGGAATCATCATCCCCAATGTTGGAAAAAATTTCAGCAGTTTTATCACAAGCAGTTTCAGCAGTTTTAGCAGTTTCGGGCAGTTTTTCGCGCTTTGCATTAGAA
The DNA here is from genome assembly GCF_022539505.1 of Lolium rigidum. NCBI lineage: Eukaryota > Viridiplantae > Streptophyta > Magnoliopsida > Poales > Poaceae > Lolium > Lolium rigidum. The sequence continues at coordinate 286,673,019 of NC_061509.1, read as the reverse complement.
GTGGAAACATTGCTAACACCAATTCTTTTATTATTAATAGTAGGAGGTGCAGAAACATGTGTAGCATTAGCATTGCTAGTGGTGGTAATAGTCCAAACTTTAGCTATATTATCTTCTTTTTCATTTTCTTCTCTTTCCCACCTAGCACGCAATTCGGCCATCAATCTTATATTCTCATTAATTCTAACTTGGATGGCATTTGCTGTAGTAATAATCTTATTATTATGATTTTCATGAGGCATAACTTTCGATTTCAAAAGATCAACATCAGCAGCAAGACTATCGACTTTAGAAGCAAGTATATCAATTTTCCCAAGCTTTTCTTCAACGGATTTGTTAAAAGCAGTTTGTGTACTAATAAATTCTTTAAGCATGGCTTCAAGTCCAGGGGGTGTGTTCCTATTATTGTTGTAAGAATTCCCATAAGAATTACCATAGCCGTTGCCATTATTATAAGGATATGGCCTATAGTTGTTACTAGAATTGTTCCGGTAAGTATTGTTGTTGAAATTATTATTTTTAATGAAGTTTACATCAACATGTTCTTCTTGAGCAACCAATGAAGCTAACGGAACATTATTAGGATCAACATTAGTCCTATCATTCACAAGTATAGACATAATAGCATCAATCTTATCACTCAAGGAAGAGGTTTCTTCGACAGAATTTACCTTCTTACCTTGTGGAGCTCTTTTCGTGTGCCATTCAGAGTAATTAATCATCATATTATCAAGAAGCTTTGTTGCTTCACCAAGAGTGATGAACATAAAGGTACCTCCAGTAGCTGAATCCAATAGGTTCCGCGAAGAAAAATTCAGTCCTGCATAAAAGGTTTGGATGATCATCCAAGTAGTTAGTCCATGGGTTGGGCAATTTTTAACCAAAGATTTCATTCTTTCCCATGCTTGTGCAACATGCTCAGTATCCAATTGTTTAAAATTCATTATGCTACTCCTCAAAGATATAATTTTAGTAGGGGGATAATATCTACCAATAAAAGCATCCTTGCATTTATTCCATGAATCAATACTATTCTTAGGCAGAGATAGCAACCAATCTTTAGCTCTTCCTCTTAATGAGAAAGGGAACAATTTTAATTTTATAATGTCACCATCTACATCTTTATACTTTTGCATTTCACAAAGTTCAACAAAATTATTGAGATGGGCAGCAGCATCATCGAACTAACACCGGAAAATTGCTCTCGCATAACAAGATTCAAGAAAGCAGGTTTAATTTCAAAGAATTCTGCTGTAGTAGCAGGTGGAGCAATAGGTGTGCATAAGAAATCATTATTATTTGTGGTTGTGAAGTCACACAACTTAGTATGTTCAGGAGTACCCATTTTAGCAGTAGTAAATAAAATAAACTAGATAAAGTAAATGCAAGTAACTAATTTTTTGTGTTTTTGATATAGCAAACAGGATAGCAAATAAAGTAAAACTAGCAACTAATTTTTTTGTATTTTGATTTAGTGCAGCAAACAAAGTAGTAAATAAAACTAAGCAAGACAAAAACAAAGTAAAGAGATTGCGATGTGGAGACTCCCCTTGCAGCGTGTCTTGATCTCCCCGGCAACGGCGCCAGAAATTTTCTTGCTGGCGTGTAGTTGATGAGGGAGGAAATGGTGTAGCTTTCCTTCGTTCCCCGGCAACGGCGCCAGAAATTTTGCTTGATGCGCGTGATTGACGTATTGTCTTTTCGTTCGACAAGCGTCCGTTGGGAACCCCAAGAGGAAGGTGTGATGCGCACAGTGGCAAGTTTCCCTCAGTAAGAACCAAGGTTTATCGAACCAGTAGGAGTCAAGAAGCACGTTGAAGGTTGATGGCGGCGAGATGTAGTGCGGCGCAACACCAGGGATTCCGGCGCCAACGTGGAACCTGCACAACACAAACCAAGTACTTTGCCCCAACGAAACAGACGAGGTTGTCAATCTCACTCGGCTTGCTGTAACAAAGGATTAGATGTATAGTGTGGAAGATGATTGTTTGCGTGAAAACAAGTAGAACAAGTATTGCAAGTAGATTGTATTTCCAGTATAGAGAATTGGACCGGGGTCCACAGTTCACTAGAGGTGTCTCTCCCATAAGATAAATAGCATGTTGGGTGAACAAATTACAGTTGGGCAATTGACAAATAAAGAGGGCATGACCATGCACATACATATTATGATGGGTATTGTGAGATTTAATTGGGCATTACGACAAAGTACATAGACCGCTATCCAGCATACATCTATGCCTAAAAAGTCCACCTTCAGGTTATCATCCGAACCCCTTCCAGTATTAAGTTGCTAACAACAGACAATTGCATTAAGTATTGCGCGTAATGTAATCAATAACTACATCCTCGGACATAGCATCAATGTTTTATCCCTAGTGGCAACAAGACATCCATAACCTTAGAGGTTTCGTCACTCCCCGCATTCACGGAGACATGAACCCACTATCGAGCATAAATACTCCCTCTTGGAGTTACTAGCAAAAACTTGGCTAGAGCCTCTACTAATAACGGAGAGCATGCAAGATCATAAACAACACATAGACATAAATTGATAATCAACATAACATAGTATTCTCTATTCATCGGATCCCAACAAACACAACATATAGAATTACAGATAGATGATCTTGATCATGTTCGGCAGCTCACAAGACCCGACAATTAAGCACAATGAGGAGAAGACAACCATCTAGCTACTGCTATGGACCCATAGTCCAGGGGTGAACTACTCACTCATCACTCCGGAGGCAACCATGGCTTCGTAGAGTCCTCCGGGAGATGAATCCCCTCTCCGGCAGGGTGTCGGAGGCGATCTCCTGAATCCCCCGAGATGGGATTGGCGGCGGCGGCGTCTCTGGAAGGTTTTCCGTATCGTGGCTCCCTGTACTGGGAGTTTCGCGACGAAGGCTATTTGTAGGTGGAAGGGTAGGTCAGGGGGCGTCGCGAGGGGCCCAGGAGACGGGTCGGCGCGGCCAAGGGTGGGGCCGCGCCGCCCTACCCCCTGGCCACCTCGTGGCCCCACTTCGTTGACTCTTCGGTCTTCTGGAAGCTTCGTGGCAAAATAGGACCCTGGGCGTTGATTTCGTCCAATTCCGAGAATATTTCCTTACTAGGATTTCTGAAACCAAAAACAGCAGAAAACAAAGAATCGGCTCTTCGGCATCTTGTTAATAGGTTAGTTCCAGAAAATGCATAAATATGATGTAAAGTATGCATAAAACATGTAGATATCATCAATAATGTGGCATGGAACATAAGAAATTATCGATACGTCGGAGACGTATCAGCTTCCATCGCATCTCTAACCCCCCGGGAGGCGGAGGCGCTTTGCGCCTCGAACTACCCCTGCCCGCCGGGCTACCGCGTCCCGACCGGCTGGTTGCTAAGCGTCGGAGGCGTGCCGGTCCCTCCAGTCCCTCTAGGTGTGGCGCGCGAGATGGCCATCACAAACCACTACTACTTCGAGCTCACGCCAGAGCAGCGGAGGAATCCCGAGTGGCATCCCGACTACAGCCCGACTTGGGAAAGCTTCTTCATCAATCGGCGTGAGAGGGCGCTTGCCGAGCACGAGGAGGGCGGCCCGCCTCCTTCGAACTTCAACGAGGCCAGCCGTCGGCCGTGGTGGCGCGGCCGGACTCTCCGAGGCGTCATGGCCTACCGTGGCCCCCGCCCGCACTACCCTCGGTCCCAGCCCACGCGTGCTCACCCGCCGACGTTCGAGTACCGCGACCCCGATGCCAGCGACGATGATGACAGCGACTACGACGACTACAGTGGCGCCTACTACAGGGCTAGGCACGAGTATGACTGAATGACTCCAACAGTAGAATCTGGCCATGTATCTTTAATTTTCAGTTAAGCTATGGACTTTTAATTCGAGTTCAATCGTAATAAAATTTTATTCCCGCCCTTTCTTTCCCGCCTTTTTTCTCCCACGCGCGGCGTCGTGGCGGGAAAGTTTCCCGCGCGGACGACGGGAGTAAAGAAAAGAAATAGAAAACAAAAAAGAAAAATAAGAAATAGAAAAAGAAATAGAAAATAAGAAATAGAAAATAAGAAATAGAAAATAAGAAATAGAAAAGAAAAGAAAAAGAAAAAGAAAAAGAAAAGAAAAAGAAACAGTAAATAAGAAAAAGAAATAGAAAAATGAACATAAAGGAAAATGAATTTTTTTTATTCCCGCCCTTTCTTTCCCGCCTTTTTTCTCCCGCGCGGCGTTGTAGCGGGAAACTTTCCCGCGCAGACGGCGGGAGTGAAGAAAAGATATAGGTAAGAAATAGAAAAGAAATAGAAAAAAGAAATAGAAAAATAAGAAAAAGAAACAGAAAAGAAAAAAAGAAATAGAAAAGAAAAAGAAATAGAAAAAAGAAATAGAAAAGAAAAGAAAAAGAAACAACAAATAAGAAATAGAAAAGAAAAGAAAAAGAAAAGAAACAGAAACAGCAAATAAGAAATAGAAAATAAGAAATAGAAAATAAGAAATAGAAAATAAGAAATAGAAAATAAAAGAAACATACAAGAAAAGAAAAAAAGAAAAGAAAAAGAATCAGAAAAGAAAAGAAAGAAAAAATAGCAAAAGAAAAGAAAACAACAAAAAAAACAGAAAATTAAAAAAAACATTTGGTACCGGTTGGTGGTACCAACCGGTACGAAAGGTCCTTCCCTGTGCATACCTTAGGCGCGCGCGGCCAGACGCGCGCAGGGACGCACAGATCGACTCCCACACACGCACAGACGCGAAGCCACCATCGCAATCCGCCGTCGTCGCACTCGCCACCGTCGCTCTCCGCCGCCGTCCGCAGCCTTGCCGTCCGCCGCCGCCCCCCTACCCGGCACCGCAGGGTAAGTCTCCGGCCCCCCTTCTTTCCCTCTCCCGCTCGCGCGCGCGCCGGAGTCCGGGCCGACGCCTCCTCTCGCCGACGCCACCGTGTACTGTCCGCCTCGCCGACGCCATCCGCCTCGCCGACGCCGCAAACGCCCGCAGTCGCTCGCAGACGCCCTCCCCGGCCACCCCCCTTGCACACGCCCCCGCTCCCCGGCCGGCGCCCCTAGGCTGTTCGATGGAATGCCCATGCGGCAGCTCCTCGCCGGCGCCAAGCACATGCACCGCCGCCGCGTAGTGCACCGAGACATCAAGCTGGAGAACATACTCGTCGGCCGCGGCGGCATCGAGGAAGACGTCAAGCTCTGCGACATGGGTCTCGCCGTGTCCATGCACGAGCCTCCGCCCTACGGGAGGCACGGCACCGGCACGTACGGGTACATGGCGCCCGAGGTACTCCTGGGGCAGACCGACTACGACGCCATGGTGGACATGTGGTCGCTCGGCTGCATCATGGCCGAGCTCCTCACCGGCGAGCCCCTGTTCGACGGGGACGACGACGCTGAGGCGCTCCTCGCCATCTTCCACGTCCTAGGAGTGCCTTTATTTACGACCTGGCCTGCCTACAAATCCTTGCCGCTCGCCGGGAAGCTGGTAACGCCGCCACATGTCATCGCCCGCAGCAAGCTGCGAGAGCACTTCCCGGAGGACCTTCTCTCCGAACAAGGTTTCGAAGTTCTCAAGGGCCTCCTCTCATGCAACATATATCGACAAGAATCTATCGGCGACCACCGCGCTCCGGAGACCATGGTTCACCAACAGCACACGCCTCGCGAATGCCCCTGCGCCAATGCCTCCTCCTCATCCTCTTCACGGCCGTCGCTGATGCCGACTCCGACGGCGGTTAGGATTGCTTTGTTACTAGACTCCGTATTTTATTCGTGCGCGCTTTTTAGTGGGTGGGCGTGGTCATTGTTTATGGCTAGCTGATTTTGTTCCATTTGCCGCTGACGCCGCCTAAGCATGTGCTAACCGCATATGTGTTGGCGGAGAGGAAGGAGGGTGGGGACGATGGAGCCGCCGCCGATGCCACCTCCCTACAAATGTGCCGATGCCACCGCATAGGATTGCAAATGGATTTACTGCATTGGAGGGCAGTTAATTGAAATGCTATTGTATATCCTAAGGGCATATGTGTTTGTATTTCACAGGATTGTGCTATTAACTTGTCACAACTTATGTGTTTCAAATAATGATTTGCTAGCTAAATGACTCATTGGATGAATGAAGTAATTGCTTTCTTAATTTTGTAGTGACATTGAGGTATGGAGGACGGCACCTTCGTCCGAGATAAGGAGGGGGAAGAAGCGGCGCAGAAATTGATCTATGAGAGTGCCCGTGGTCCGGAACCCGACGATGGAGATGACAACGAGTTCCAAGACTTTCTGAATGATTTCGGCGAGGGACTTGAGTCTGAACAAGTTAGAAAAGACAATGAAGTGTCCATCACAAACTCCGGGGAGGTGTATATCTATGTATCAATTAGTCTATGTTCATCCCTAGATGCATTCATTTATTTGTATTGCACTTATTAACGAATAATTTTTTCTTTTAGCCTTCTGGATCATCGAGCAAGTCTGTTAGAACAAAACGAGGCCCGACACGGGTGCTAAAGGGCGAGGGCAGGTTAGCCCTCACGACATTCAAGGATAATGGTGAACCAGAGCATCCCAAGGAGTTTTGCCGCAAATTTACAAGTCAAGCCGGAGTTATTGTTAGGGACCATGTACCGATCAGCATTCAAGAGTGGCATAAGCCGAAGAATGCGGAGAGTCGTGCTAGTTATGTCAACGACACGATGAAATTTTTTCTTTGGGACACGCTACTAACAAAGTTCAGCCTACCGGAAGACATGACGGAAGGCCAGAAGAATAAAGTCAAGGAATGGACATGGAAGAAGATGGCTATACAATTCCAGACCTAGAAGAAAAATTTATGGGACAAATATAAGAATGAAGATCCAGTATTCGATGATAATCTAGTGAAGATAAAAGATCACTGGCCCGCATTTAAGGAGTATAAGCAATCATCTACTTTTATGTCCCGATCGAAGAAAAATACCGAAAATGCTTCAAAGAAGAAACTTCCGCATCATTTGGGGTCATGTGGCTACAAGAGTGCCATTCCGAAGTGGACAGCGTTTGAGAATAAACTGATGAATGCAGGAATCACTCCACAGACATGGGACTCGGCCCGAACGGTCCAAGTTCGGTTGTTCGCTCATGGGGCAGGGTTGGACCCAAAGACAGGGCTGATCGTTGCGAAGGGAAAATGGAAGGAAAAAATTGAGGCAATTGTACCGAAGCTTGTAGATGCAATTGAAAAGGTCAGAAAGGGAGAGTACATTCCCGATTGAGAGAATGACGAGCTGACACTCGCTCTAGGGAACCCTGAACACGTTGGACGGGTACGAGCTCGCCCAGGTCTCACCATGAAGGAAGCGTGGCCGGACAGCGCTGACACTTATAGAAGCCGTTCGCGAAAGAAGAAGAAGGAGGCGGACATTGTAACGGAATTGTTAACTAGGGTGGAGGCTCTTGAGAGAAATCGGAGGGCACACGATCAGCCGCTGTTTCTACGGGATCCACAAGCCGATGCTGCCCCATCTCAGCGAAGAAGCGAGTGTCGGTTCCTCACATCTTGACGGATGTGGAGGAAGCTACCCCGTGGATTATGTCACGGAGAAGACAGATTGCGAGCTACATATGTTATTCAGGACCGCGTCCGTTAAGGTGGCGGTCGGCTATGTGTACCCAAGTGAAGATGGAGCAATGCACCATCATATGCCCATTCCACCTGGCTGTGTTCGTGTCGGGGTGGATGAAGTTGTTCCGGGTTTTGAAACAGTGGAGCTTGATATTCCCGGAGGTGAAGATGAGAGGACACCGGCCGATGTCAAGCACGGTTTCGCCCTATGGCCGAAGAAGTACGTCGTCCTTTTGCAAAGGCCACCGACTCCTACACATGAGCAGCAAATGCCATCGACTCCTCCCGGTGGCAGTCCCGGTGAGCAGCCAAGTCCACACCTACCCGAGAGGGACCCCAGCGTGAGTCCACCATCTCGAGATCCTCCGCGTAAGACAGCGTCCGTTAAGCGGAACGGTACGCCGCCTAGGAAGAAAGCTAGAAAGGAGAAACAACTGCCGCCTACTGAGAAGTTACCTTTGGAAAAAACTCCCGAGGAAAATGCGGAGGCCGTTCAGGCCAAGTTGAAAAAAAAATTTTGCACCGAAAGTGCCAGAGATACCTTTCGAGAAGACACTAGATCCGGTGAAAGTTGTGCGTACCGTTGAGAATCTATATGACCCTGTACCATCGCCGCAATCTGACTATGCGCGTTCTATTGAAAGGTCGTATGACAAGATGATCGAGGCGACAAAACCCGTTCAATCGGGTATCAGGGAGATAAAAGGGATACACCAAGTCTACCAGCTCGGACAACAACCCGTTCAATCGGTCGCCCCTCTCAAGGTGTTTGACGGGAAGCCCGTTCAAAGTTCTCGACAAGACACAACCGATTACGCCTTCGCTGAACGAGCATATCAATTTGTTCAAGGGAAAGATTTGGTCGAGAATATCGGGAAGGTACCAACATGTATGCGTAACTTGCATTCGTGGTACCTTAATGCCTCAAAGGAAGGGATCGAGACTATCATGGTGCGAGTTAGGGAAGAGCACTACTTCCGGGAGTACTCGTGTGAACGTTGACTTCGGCGAACTCTTTCAGTTATACAATCTCCGGGCCCTCGACAAATCAATCATCAGTTGCTATTGTCTGTAAGTGATTTATTTATTTAATTTGAGAAGTCTTTAGCTCAGCTCATTCATTGTCTGCAGATTATAATCTTTTGTGCGCTATATTATGCAGATCGAAGATGCTCGAATGCAAAAGGGACGAAATCACGGACATTGGGTTCATTGACCCGCACACAATGCATATTAAAACCATAGAAGATCCCCTCTATAACAAGGATACACCGGAGACTTTGCTAAGGTTTTTGAAGCGACAACGTGACAAAAAGCTAATAATTTGGCCTTACAACTTCGAGTGAGTCTTACTTGTCTTATAACACATTATATTTTGCTCACCGTATGTCAAAATTTTAACTAATGACTTATATATATGACACTACATATTGAAACGTGCATAGGTTTCACTTTATTCTTCTCGTCATCAATATGGAAATTGGAGAAGTTGAAGTTTTTGACTCACTAAGCAAAAAATCGGAACTATACGTGTCTTGTTATTTAATGCTCAGAAGGTAATTTTAATTCTTGTCGGTTTGTTTCATTAATTTCCTGCTATGAACTAATTGATGACTCTTTTATGCATTTTCTTTTGTCGAGCAGCGTATGGTAAACTTTCATCAAGGAAGATAAGTCCCATGAATGGACACCGAAGCTGTGATGGCGTGTGAAAGTAAGTAGTACTACCTAGGTCCACACACCTTTAATTATCATACTTGACTATTGTTTGATCGAATTATATTCTTGTAAAGAAATGCCCGCAACAACCACAAGGGACCGATTTCTGTGGATTCTTCGTTTGCGAGTACATCCGCAGAATTGTCAGCGAGAGAATGAATAATGAAAGAAATAAAGAGGTACAAAAAACAATCTTCACAAATTTGTTTTCTTATCATAAGTTGTGCTGAGTTTCAGTAATAGTTGTTTCATGTATTCATTTGTATCTTATTCTTTTATAGTTGGCAAGAAAGCGGAACAAGCTCTCAATCGATGACCGCTTCATAGCAATAGGCGAGGAATTGGCGGGATTTTTCCTTCGGGACGTCATACCACCATTCGCGAGTACCACTATGAATGAAGATGTACATGTTACATATATAGTTGACTCGAAGAGTACCACTATGCCACATGTAATAGACATATATAGAGTACGCCTCGGAGAGTACCACTATGCATGAAGATCGATCTTCATGCATAGTGCTACTTAATTTGCGATCTTATGCAATTACATGTGTGTTATATTATATGCACCAACTTGCTATGCATCATCTTGATCTTTATGTACTACCTAAACCCAAACGCGTTTCTGGTGCATCGACGCGATATGAAACAAACCGATATCCCTAAACCCCTCCAAAAACCCTAAAAATTCAATTCTCTGCCGCGGCAAAGATTTGGGCAAATTCCCTGTCGCGGTGGGAACCTTTGGTACCGGTTCGTATTACCAACCGGTACCAAAGCTCCTTGGCCCTGAGCTCTCCTGGTGGCCCACGTGGAGGCCCCTTTTATACCGGTTCGTAAGCAACCGGTACGAAAGGGGGGGGGGGGCTTTAGTGCCGGATAATTTATACCGGTTGCTCAACCGATACGAATGCCCCTCTGAAACTGGTATAGATGAGCGTTTTTCTACCAGTGCAGCAAGCTGGCTTTGATCACTAGGCAAATGACAAATTCTGTTGGAAGTGGAGAAAATGTGCGAAAAGCACGCAGCAACGTATTTCGTGTGTGTGTAGTGGAACGAGGCAACGAGCACACCCAGAAGCAAAGGCAACAGAGAAGCATTGACTTTGAAGAGAAATGCTTCCGGGTTGCACGTCAATCTGGCAAAAAGCACTATCTACGGGATCCGCTGCCAGGACTTGGACCTTGCCTCGATCTCTTCGCCGCTTGGGGCGCCCGTGGGCTCCTTCCCCTGCCGCTACCTGGGCCTGCCCCTGAGTTTTCGCCGGCCGCGACGCGTCGACTTCCAGCCGCTGCTGGACAAGCTCGGCAGCCGTCTTGCCCGGTGGAAGCTTCGCCTCTTTTCGCACGCCGGACGGCTGGCCCTTCTCAAGGCCGTCCTGTCCGCCCTTCCGACCTACCTCTTCTCCGCTTTCGCGCCTCCCGTTTGGCTTGTGAAAGCGGTTGACAGGATTCGTCGTGCTTGGCTCGGGCGGCCGATGTTACTTGCACGGGTGGACGCCGCAAGGTCGCCCGGGGTCGCGTTTGTCGACCACGGGACCTTGGAGGCCTCGGCGTCCTGGACCTTGCTCGCTTCGGTCGTGCGCTACGGTTGCGCTGGCTCGGCCTCGGCGTACGGAGCCGGAGCGCCCCTGGGTTGGCCTCCCGGTCCCATGCGACGATTCGGATCGTGACCTCTTTGCGGCTGCCACCACGGTCGACATCGGTGACGGTGCCTCAGCTAGTTTCTGGCACGACTCCTGGCTCTTCGGTGCCTCACCTAGGGCCCTAGCCCCCGCCCTCTACAGCCTCTCCAGACGTAAGCACCGCTGCGTTCGGGATGCCTTGCGGGGAGGTGCTTGGGTCCTAGACCTGCGCGCACGTGTCTCTGCCCACCTGTTGGAGTCCTTCGTGGCCCTTCGCGCCCTCATTGAGTTGGTCGTACTGTCCCCGGACACGCGCGACAAGTTTTCCTGGCGCTTCTCTCCGGATGGTCGCTACTCGGCCTCCTCCGCGTATCGCCTCCAGTTTGTGGGCTCCATGGAGACCGCCTTCGTCCAGCTCATCCGGAAGCCCCGGGCCACTCCTCGCTGCCGCCTCTTTGCTTGGCTCTTTGTCCGGAACAGGCTAATGACGGCCGACAGGCTGCTTGCCCGTGGTTGGCCGAATGGGTACTTCGTCCGCTTTGCATGCGGAGCCTCGAGACCGCGACACACCTCTTCATCGAGTGCCCATTCTCGCGGCAGGTTTGGGCACGGGTGGCTTCCATCGCCACGGCTCCATCCCTCGATCCATCCTCTTGGGGGATCCACCACAGTCCATCGATTGGATGGCCGGCCTTTCGGAGGGGCTGCCTTCCATGGAGGCTTCCCGTGTCCGCTCCTCGGACGCTCCTGGTCCTCCGGCACCTATGGCTTGAGCGAAACGCCCGCGTCTTTTCAGCCTCCCCTCTCCGGTCCGCTCCCTGCTGGCTCGGATCTCCGACGAGGCGGCTGCATGGGACTTGGCGGGCGCGAAGATCTCCGTAGCTCGCGAGTAGTCCGCTTTCTCTCTTTGTGGTGGTGGACCCTTTCTCCACCTTGTTTGCTCGACGCGGCGTACGTGCCGCGGCCGTAGCCGTTGTAGTCCGGTTGTAACCTCTTCTTCTATTAATATATCGAGCAGCTCACCTGCCGAATTCTCAAAAAAAAAAAAAAAAAAAAAAAAAAAAAAACTTTGAAGAGAATTTTTGCCAATTATCAGCAATGCGGTCCAACGGATCGAATAATTATTTAGAACGCGGTGCGGTCCAACTGAAGATACTCTAAGATATACGTACCGAAGAAATGTCGGCGTTTGGTTTACACCCGAGTGACAACCTGAAGTGTGATATAAGAAGTTTACTGTCACATTTGCCTTCTTCAATCTTCGTTCCCAATCCAGAGCGAGTGGGGACTGGTCGTGAACCTCACCCCCCGTGTCGCACCCAGGCGACGCCGGGGGCACCCTCGCGTCGCCGCCGGTCTCTCCCCCACCTTGCCCCGCTCGCCGCAGCTGCCGCCGGCCCTTGCCGCGGTGGCGGCGGGCCCTGCTGCCGAAGGTGGCAGGGGTGCTCCTCCTCTCTCGTGGCGCTGGCGGAAGGTCTAGGCGGCTGGGGCGTCTTCGGCCGGCTCGTCGGCGCACGGACGCCGCAGCAGCGGCTCCGGGAACTTGGGGCTGCGGATCCGGGGTCGGCGCGCCCCGATCTGGTGGTGTGGCGGGCCGTGGCGACGGCTCGCCAGATGCGGCGGCGCTCGGGCCGTGCGGGCGGACGGGCGGCGACGCGCGTGGCCCCCGGCCGGCGTGCGGTGCAGGTTTGGCAGGGGGTGCCGGCGTGCGGCGCGGGGGTGGCCGGGGCGCGGTGTGCTGCCCCGGTGGTGCAGCGGAGCGGGTCGTGGCGGCGCGCACGGGCCCAGATGCGAGGCTGCAGGGGTGGATTGCGGGGCGGCGGCCCTGTGTGTGCTCTCGGTGGCATGGCGGCCGCGGTGGCTGCGAGGGCGGCATGGCGGCTGGACCGGGGAGCTCACGCTGCTGCGGCCAACGGCTCGAACTTGGACCTCTGTGTTGGCGTTCGTCGAAGCTCCCTCTCTGTGGCGGTTGGCGGCGCCCGCGGCGCTCTCCTCGGTGAGCTTGGTCAGCTGTAGTGGTGCGGCTCGGCTTTTCAACCCCGTGCGGTGCGGGTGGTGGCAGCGGAGCTCGCTGAGCTCCTTGGTTTGTGTGTGGTGGCGGTGGTGGCTTGTGTGCGGTGGTGGCGCTGCTTCTGCACATGAGGTGTGTTTGCGGAGTGCGGGCTGCGGCGTTACGTTCTTCGTCTCGCCGTGCGGCCGCGTGACGGTGTGGTGGCTCGGTTGCTCCGGGCGAAAGCCTGACCGCGCTGCGTCTGTGGATGTCGCCGTCCTTCTTGGAGGGCGGTCGTGGAGCTCTCCGACCTTCGCTGCCCTCGGGTTCACGTCTTTGGGTGAAAGCCTAGATCCCGCGGGATCGGACGACGACGTCGTTTCTGCGTCGTTTCCCCTCTTGAGGGCGTCGTCTTGAAGTTGGTGTTCCCCTTTACGCACTCCGGCGGTCTGGACACACCGGGCATCTGGGTTGGCAGGAGGTCAACCAGTCATGCGGGTTGTTCCGGGTGGAGGCTTGAGAGGCAACGACAATGGTGATGACCAAGGTTTGGTTGCGGCAAGGCATGTTAGTCGGCTCCGTTCCGGCGTGTCCGAATGTCTTCATGGTGGTCTCCTCTTGTTGTGAAGTCGAAGCTGCCCTTAGGCGGTGTACGATGCCACCCGAGGGGCGGTCCGGTGAAGGTCCTTTTCGGCGCTTGTCTTGCGCATCTCCTCTTCGTGGCCCGTCTTCAGAATCGGAGTTGCCGGTTTCTTCTCGATGAGCCATCTGTTTGGCATAGGCCGGCTTGAGCTTCTTGTAGCTTTTGTGGGTAGCCAGGATGGCTAGGTGTGCCCTTGTGACGGGGCGTGTGTGGTTGTGGGTGTTGTTGTTGTTGGTTTTCGCCCGGTTTTCTCCTAAAAACCGAGCACCTTCTGCTTAATGAATGAATGAGGCAAAGCTTTTGCCTCCGTTTAAAAAAAAAATTAAAGAAACAGTAATGCTGCAGTAGTATAGAAACAAACATCAAAGGTAGTCAAACAGCATACCATTTCTTACCCCAGTAAAAAAGTTTTAAAAAAAGGACGTCAAACTTACCTTTCGTTGGCTCATTCATCATCATCAGCACGATCTCACTTCTGCTCCGGTGAAGGGTGAATCAGCATCAGCACAACAGACATTACTTATTGGTGAAGAAGCTATGTAACAGGCTATAGGTAGGGACAAAAGTTAAACTGCAATAATCCTTGGACCGAACATTTTTCCTCTTTAGACTAGTCATAGTGGGGAGTAACATAGAGTAGTAACATGCACATGTTACTACTCTATGTTACTACCTCTATAGTGGGAAGTAACATATGTGTAGTGTCATGCAAAACCATATTAATTAGGTTGTAGACTCATCTAATCTTGGAAAATGTGATGTTATGGTAACATAGCTAGTTACCACAATGCTCTCTTTCCTCAATTAATGATGTGCCATGTCATCAAAATGCTTAATTGGCATTGCATGTAGCTCTATGTTACTACTCAAGTTACTTCCACTATGAATAGTCTTATCGATCGCTATCTCCAATATATCTTCTGGCTACATATAAGTGTCCATCGCCATCGCCATCGCCATCACCAACTTTTGGGAGGATTGGAGAGGAGGGGTCGAGGAGAAGAAGGTAGGAGTATTTTGATTCGGTGCTGCCGCCCGGACCCCGCACGGCACCTCACCCAATCTCCTCGATGGTCCGCGACTGCGTGAGCTCTACGACAGCGAATCGGACCCCAACGCCAACGGTACGTGCGCATATACTCAGCGTGGCGCCTCCAAAAGGGAAGGGGGAGCAAAACTGCACAAAAATAGCAGTCCGAGTATTCTACCCAGAGAGAGGGACCATTTGGATATTCTTATTGGTTTCAATCGTGTGACACGATCAGTACAGATGATCCATCTGTGGAGGCGTGCAAATTGCCGGATTTTTGCGGTGACTGCGAGCGCAGGTGTACGTCAGTACGTGTGAAGTGTGAACTGGTGCTAACTGAGAATCAGCTCATTCGGAGACGCTAGCTAGCTACTCAATTAAACTAAACCAAGCGTGCGTGCGTGCGTGCGGCTGCCATTTGATACGTCTCATTGGTTTTTTCGACGCATTCCGTTGGATGGTATCATGGTAGCCGTCCTTTTTTGGCCGGAAGAAGTCCACCAGGTCATCATCGCGGCCCCGTGCCGTATGATGCGACATGCACGGACCCACTCGTTTGTTTGTTGACGGTATTTGCTTGCTAGTCGTCGTGATTCGACAATGCCATAGTTTTTTTGTGTTCAAGGAAGAAGTAGAGGTGCTCTGGAAGCCTGGACTGATCTCCAGAAAATCCTCGATCGCAAGCTTGAAAATTACGCAAAATCATGTAAAATGTTGGTGTCCAGATTCCAGAACATCCTAGCAAAGTTGAGAACTTGAGGAAATATGGAAAAAGCACGCGGCCAAACTGGCTTCGATCACTAGGCAAATGACAAATTCTGTTGGAAGTGGAGATGGGTAGAAGTACGGCACCGGACGTGTATTTGGCGCGTGTGTGTGTAGTGGAACGAGCACACCCAGCTGCAAAGGCAACAGAGGAGAAGCATTGACTTCCAAAAGGAATTGTTGCCAATTATCAGCATCTGCACGAATCTTTCGGTGGGAGTGTCAATGGAATATCTCAAGTGTGATGTTTTTTGGATGGATGACAAGGTCAGGACTCAGGAGTGAGCTAGCTAGGGAGACCGATCGAGGCAAGCAAACGTGTCGTCGCCAAGAAGAAACTTTCCAAAATACTAGTTGTAAGCTGAAGCAAACGTGTCGATCGGGCAACTCGATCGATTGCTTCGCCGTGGAGGAAAATACTCAACGCTTTCTGGCAGGGTCAATTTGCCACACGCGCTCTGTCTGAAGTCTGAACCCCGCGCGCGCCATGCGACCGGACGCTGACCCACCCTCAGTACCGTGCTCTGCAAGGGGCTGTCGGCTTTGCTAGCTTAGCCATAGTTCCTGTGTTGATTAAAGTATAATCACGGATATACTCTACTTACGTACGCGTCCTGACGCCGATACTGATGCTGCGTCTAGCTCCTTCCTCCATGGAAATTGCGTGGGGTTGATAAGGCGTTGGTCTGGTGGAGTGGTTCAACTTATTTACGGAAAAAAATTCTGAAATCCAAAAAAAGAATTATATTGTAGAATGCATAATTAGTAACGAAGGATTTGTATTACAAAAATCTAATGATGCTAATTTTATACTAAAAATATTTATATATTCAAAATAATTTTGGTCAAAGAAAAAACACGGAAAATAATAATACTTTAATAATCACTGAAAAAAAATTGAGGGCATTATTTTCTACACCGTCATCGGATGGATGTTGCGTTGCTGGCTTATTTGTGTGCTTTGACTTCTGGATGGATACTTGACCAAATGTCGAGCTTAACTGGATGCCACTCCCTCGAACAATCTGCTCGTACCGGGAATAACATAGATATGAACATACATATAAATGCAATGCCAACTAAGAATTTAGGTGATATGATATATTGCTTAGATGAGAAGAGAGCTGTTTGTGCTAACTAGCTATGTTACATAAGTATCACAACTTAACAAGACAAGATGAGTCTACAACCTAATTTATATGATTTTGCATGATACCACATATATATTACTAACCACCACTATGACTAGTCTCACAAATGAGGATTGTGTGACCTTGCCGTCGCTACATAGGCCCGTCTCCAGGATTTAGGGCCCCCCCGGTGCATGCGGGCTACAAAATGTGCCATATTTTTGTTCAAACTCAATAACTATTAAAATGAGATCATATATTTTTACATAATTAATTAACTTTAGAATGCGCTATTTCGTGCAATGTTCAGAAATATATCAACCATTTATCGTAAAATAGTAAATATAACACTAAAATAATAAAAGGAAGCTCATGTTCTACCAAAAAGCATCATCTGGCTATTACTTCAAATAAAATATCCAGTCATATATTTTCATAATTAACATTCTTCAAGAAATTCTCAAGTGCTAGGCCGCAAGGGCGAGATCAAGTGGCATGTCGCTGCGTACACTTTAGCTACAAACATCCGCCGGTCCTTAACCCTCAGCTCACTCCTTAACTATTGTTGGAGCACAATGTTTATGCATACACGTACCCTAGGTCGTCAGCGGAAATGGAGGCGCGGAGCATACTTGGGAGGGGGCCATTGCCCCCTACTCCAAAAATTTCTTGAAGATATAGTATATCTCTAATGTTTTTTTTACTATCACTAAGCGATCAACAATGATGATTTCATATTTCTAAGGTTGCACATTCAACATCATGCCACATAAGTAAATGCAATACTCAGTTCATCTTAGATTTAGTTAGTGGAGTTTTCTCTTAGTAGATGAGTATTAGTGAGATGTGTTGGTTCATCTCTCAACCATAGGTTGTGTTTCCACATGAATAGTTATCAAACACATATTTATGTCACACCAGTACTATGTCTTCCTTAAAGATTT
Organism: Lolium rigidum; assembly: GCF_022539505.1. Classification (NCBI taxonomy): domain Eukaryota; kingdom Viridiplantae; phylum Streptophyta; class Magnoliopsida; order Poales; family Poaceae; genus Lolium; species Lolium rigidum. The sequence goes on along the minus strand of NC_061509.1, from coordinate 286,655,579 downwards.
TTATTCCATCATTTTTCTAAGAAAGTGTACAAGTGAACGCATAAACCCCAGTCTTTTCTTTTCATCACAAGAAACACGTTTTACTTGCATTTACATACCTTTACGATTTCATCACTTAAGTAACTCGAAATTACAAAAAATATGTTTCACACTTGCATTTAGTTCTTTTAGAAAGTCCACATCACTATCATCACCATGACATTTTGCTTTTGCATAGCAATTAGTTTACCACTCATATTATATTTATCATTTTTACGTTGCTGCATATTTAGTTTGCTTTTATTTTATTATTGGTTTTCAATTCTAATACGGGATTTTGTGCTTGACGACTACTTGGTGAACTTGACGAGTACTTGGTGAAGTTGGGGATCAGACAAGGCTTGGATCTCCTCAGCTAGCTGGTTCGTATGGATCTAGATGGACCAAGCGGTTGAGTTTACACGGCAAAGCGCTGTGGGTAGGGGTAAGAGCAACTCCAATAGTATAGTCGGTTGTTGGCTATAAGCAAGATGCCATGTTATCTATAGTTAATATATAGCCAACAAGTACAATAGTTGGCTATAAAAATGTACTACTTTTTCAATGGATGACCCACCTTTCATTCACACACCTTGCCTAGGAGCACGTGCTAGAGCTAGCTCTTGCATAAGAGCTCATTCACATTCTCTCTCCTCTTCTCTCTCCTCCAACTAGACACATATATATTATTTTAATCTTTATAGCCAGCTGACTAGACCTTACTGTACTTGCTCTAAGCCGCCGGCTGGATCCTCCACGCGTAGGTCAGAGCATCCCCACTCGTTGGCGCTCCCCACGCCCAAATCCGGCGAAATTTTTGTCCGGATTGGAGGAAGATTTGGCGTGGGGGGCAGTATATTTCCAGTCGTGTGCTTCCCAAGCGGCGTTTCTCGAGAAAAAAGAGAACGGCTCGGGGAATCCGGACGAAAGAGGAGACACGTGGGCGTGGGCGGTTGGTTTAGCTTCATCCGGAGTCCCCGAGCGCTCCTCAGGGGGCCGGGGATGGCATGAGGAGTCCGAACGAAAATAGGCTCAAATCCGGATCAAAACGAGGAACCAGGGGCCTGACTGGACCGTTTTTCGCTGTCCGGATGAAAAAAAGTGGCCGTGGGGCCTCTGTGCGGAGACGAGTGAAGATGCTCTCAGTACTCGGGAGTGGGCTAGCTAGCGATGGAGAGAGAGCCAAAGCAGACGTGTCCTCGCCATGTCGAAACATTCTGAAACTGTCAGTTGAAGCAAACGTGTCCCCGCGCGCCAAGACGACGCTTTCTAGAGTAAATACTGTCAGCTGATGAAGCAAACGTGTCGGGCAACTCGATTGCTATGCTTGGCCGTGTCGTGTCAACTGTCAAAGACAGGGATGAAAATACGCAGGTGACTAGGCGAGAGCTCCTGAAACTTGCACACGTGTCCCTCGGCTTTCTGGCAGCGCCACGCGCGTGAGTACGTGTCGTACCCGCCACACGCGAACTGACTATGCGCAGGGCCCAGCGGCCGAACCGGGCCCACATGCCAGCAACGCTGATTGAGCTCGATGAGGATGCCGGTGTTGCTAATATTTTGATTAAAAAACTAATCGCGCCTGGAGACTGGAGTTGTTACGTGCGCGTGCAGCTCCTGCTGACGCCCATGCTGATGCTAGCTTATCCTGCCTCTAGCTCGTTCGTCCATGGAAATTGCGTTGGGGTTGACAAGGTGGTGGTGGAGTCGCGCATCTTCCTTTCTCCACCGTCGCCGCCGGATGGTGGTGGTTGCATTGCCCACATCCTTTGTGTGCTGGACGGATAGTTGACCAAACGCCGGCCGACTATAATTGCCTGCATCACAAATGAGGATTGTGTGACGCTGCGTCCCTACGTACACCATCTAGCTACAAACGCCCACCGGTCGTTGACCCTCGGCTCACTCCTTGCTAATAGTCGTCGATGTACTAGTATGTTTTGCGCGTAATAAGGGCTTGCGAAATCCATTGTCTAGCTACTACAATGAGGTTATTATTACTTCCCCGCAAAAACAAAATGAGGTTATTACTAGGTTGGGTTCGATTTCAAAAGTCCTGAAATCAATGAGTTTTACATGAATTTCGTGGTTTATTTCTTAAGAAAATATACTAGTGGTAGGGATCAAGGTTTTCGATAATCGGCCGAAGCGCGGAACTTTCCGTTCCCCTTCACGAATTGTTTCCACCCGGCTTCGCTAGGTTTCAGAAAATGGGTGAGCGTGTCTCTCAAAAATACTCCCATTTTTCATACGCGCAATTTTAAATATAAACGTAAGAAATTGAGGTAAAGCTTTTCCCGAAAAATAATGGGTGCAAATTTTAAGTATCAAATAAAGTTGGTCAAAGAGACTGCCTTCTTCTCAAAAGGGAGTGCTCTGGCTATGTTTATGGGAGATTGAAGTCAAATAAACGATACACATTTACCTGTACTTTATCGGTAGAACCAGATCAAGAGACAGGAGTCGCTCAGGGCTGCACTCTAGAATTATAATTTGTCCTTTCTCAATCTAAGTACTCCCTCCGTCCCAAACATATAATTTTTATTTAGATTTAAACCTTGTAAAATTACTATATACAAGGACAAACATATCAATATTTGCAATATCTAATGCATATATCATGAAAATATATTTAATGTTGGTTTTTGTAATATAAGTGTTATATTGTAGGCGATGAACATTTTCGTATATATTTAGTCAAACTTGAATTCTCTCTCTCATTGATTAAAAAATATCTGCAACATAATTTGGGATAGACTAAGTAAGTTATATATACTATTACCTCCATTTTAAAATATAATTATTTTCAGAAAGCTAACCTAGCTTTTTTGAAAGGGTTATATTTCGAAATGGAGATAATACTTCCTATATTTCATATTATAAGACGCTATCATCATTTTGCTTCTAAATATAAAAGCTCTAGCCCATGGGTTCCAACTTATTCGAAAGATCATGTTTTCAATCTAAAGAGTAAGAGGAATACGCACATTCAAAATGCCTGGAGTTACCTTCCATGCTTAGGCGTATTTGTGCAGTAAATGTGCTAAAACTGACTAACTAAACTCGCATGTTCCTCTCACAAAAAAATCTGCATGTCAAACCCACGCTCAACGTTCAAGATATTCACCTCAAAACAAAAACGTTAAAACTGTTCTTGCTCGTTCCCACGATTTTTCTCCGGGAGCTTAGAACGAAACATTACACGTGGGTTAATGAACCCGTTCCCCAAATTACAACAACCCAACCAGTCGAAACCAAAAAAAGTGAAGAAACACTCGTTCCCCGAATTACACGCGGAAAACGACCGAAAATCCTTCCTAATCTGACTTCTGACCGGCCGCTCTCGCTGACAACGTGGGGCCTGGTCACATACCCGTGGAAAAGGGGCTCCAAAAATAAATCAAGAAAAAAAAACCCGGCGGTTGTAATCGGCACGTGCCTTTTCTGGCTCCTCTTCTCGGGTCGAATAAATACCTCTCACCGTCCTCCTCTCTCCTCCATCTCCGTTGCGAGAGAGTCCGTGACAAAAATCCAGAGACGCAGAAGCAAATCCTTCTCCTCAGCTTTCCTTTCCCGATCGAAGAGAGGCAGAGATATTCCCGCGCGCGGATCTTCTTCCACTCCGTTTCCCGCTCGCCTTCCTCTCCGTCTCCGGCCCGGTCTCGTCTCGGCGGTGTGTGTAGTACTCAGTTCCGATCGATAATCCTCAGAGCGGGGGCGGCGAGGACTCTCTCTTTCTTGCAGCTGAGTTTCGAATCGGGAACACAGAGAGCGAGAGCGCGAGAGGTGGAGAAGAAGAAGAGGGGCAAGTTTCCCGGCGAGCCGGACATGTGCGTGGAGGGATTCGAGGAGGCGGAGATCCAGAGGCCGGCAGATTTCGCGGTGCGTAACCCCAGGCTCCTCCTCCTCCTCTTTCTTCTTCTTCGAATTCAATGTTTCAAGTTCATTTGTGTGATTGTGTCTGGATTCTTGGTCGATTTACCGCTCGTTTGTTTACGGATCGATTTGGCTGTGAGAGAGAATTCGGTGCTTTTCTTCTCCCCGTAATAAGAAAATTAAAATGAAATCGGTGCTCTGTTTTATCATCTTTGGTGGTGGCTGATTGATTAGTGCGTGTTCCTTCGGTCAGGGATGATCCATCAGTCTTAAGTCGAAGAAAAGGAAAGAAAAAAAACACTCTAGCCGCGGTTGCTTCGCGCAAACACTTCGCGTGTTGCGTGAATGCTTCCCGTTACTTTCCTTAAATCCTGTATAGCCAAAGTCGGAGATGTTATTGCTACTAGTTTAGTACTAACTGCGACTGGGAGATATTACAATGGAATTATTCAACTCCATTATCTTATCTTCAGTATCTCCCCTCCCTCACCAGCCCGCAAAAAAAAAAAAAAATCTCTCCCCTCGTGCAGAAGGTGTGAACATGAGGAATATGCTTTGAATTCTTCGGCCAGCGGCCAAGAAGTATCTAGCTTTTTTTTTTTGAGATATCCAGGAAGTTTCTTGCTAGTAGTATTTCTAGAGGTCTGCTGCAAAAGCAAAATCTTTCTTGTTGTCCTGGCCCGTGGACGTCGCCCTACTCCTGTCTGTCCGTTTGTGCGTCGCATTGTTGGTCGTCTCATGCTGTACCTTCTGATTCTGTGATCAAATCCTGTGGGATTTTGATTTCCAACGTGGGAGGGGCCACGTGGTATTTTGATAGCAGGGATACAACATCACCGAAATTGCAAGCATGAGGACTTGAACTCGGGTGGGTGGGAAGGCATCAGCCCCTCCCCACCACTAGGCTATGCCTTAGTCTGTAATCCTGTGGGATTTTCAGTCGACGTGTCTGCTCCATATCCTCTCGTAGTCTCATCTCCTGTGATAGAGATATGTTTGCATGTGACAGTAGGGCTCTACCGAGTAGTACTTCCTTTTTTTTTCAAAACAAACAGAAACACAAAAAAATCATCACTGCAAAGTTCACAAATGTGACTTGGTGTCTTTGTGGAATGGAGGTCAAATCCCAGCACCCAAAGGAGTGGTGCCCTTTACAGCCTTTTAAAGCCTAGGAAAAAGATATATTGTTGGACAAAAATGTAACCATCCATCATCTTTAGATATACTACTACTAGTACTAAAACAACCAGCACCGGTAAAGTTCAGATAGTGCTCTACTACTTTCTGCATTGAGGCTAAGAGAAAGCTGGCCTTTTTCATGCTATCAAGCTCCAGGCACGACACGGCGCCTTCCTTTGGACATTTCTTAGTGAACTTTATAGGTCTGAATTACATAATGATGAGGTAGCTTTGCTCCTTTAGCTTGCATTGCAAGAAGTAAGTGGATAATGGAGTGGTGCCCAAGGATGCGCACCTGGAAGCTCTGCATTACTCTGCTAGTTAGTTTCCACAGGGAGTAACAACCGGAGCTTCTGTTCCTATTCTGTTTCTGCACTTGTGCTTGGGGGTTTTGCTTATGATTGCCCCTTATAGAAATGGCTGCTGGTGGCCTTCCTTGGCCAATAAGGGATTGACTTGTATCCGGCTTGACTGAGTTGGGGTTCTGTTTGTGTGTCCCTTTCAGCTAGGTGGATTTGTACTGTAAGTCGTCCACTTTCTATGTGATGGTGACTATGTTATTTATGCAATTAGAGTTGTTTTGCAGAGTTGAAACTAGGTGAATATTCATGTAACCTAGCAGCATATTTTATAACGGTTATGCAGTACCCTGCGTTAATATCAGGCTTGCTTCTTATCTAATATATTTCGGTTTTTGGGTAATCTGCAGATGGAAAGAGTTGTTGAGAACACAGTGCTACTCGATTTCGAGAGTTGGCACAATTTTTCCCCAGCTATCCGATCAGGGGATTGGTCTGACATTGGTGGCCGTGAATACATGGAAGATACGCATGTTTGCATCCCCAACCTAGCAAAGAATTTTGGTTATAAGACTGCAGATGATGAAGTTATTTCTTTCTATGGGGTAATTGCTTATCTACTCCTCCATTCTCATTCTTCATTTCTAAAACATGGCTTTATGTGTAATTAACTCCCCCTGTAGCAATAGTATTTACATAGTTCGTCATCCTAGTCACAAGGATCATGAAATATTATGTTTTAAAATTTCTAACGTCGTCCTGTCTTTACAATTCTCAGGTATTTGATGGACATGGTGGAAAAGATGCTGCACAGTATGTTCGTGACAACTTGCCACGGGTCATCGTGGAAGATGCTGCTTTTCCTCTTGAGCTTGAGAAGGTAGTCAGGAGGTCGTTTGTGCAAACTGATAGTCAGTTTGCAGAGAAGTGCTCTATCCACGATGGACTTTCTTCTGGAACTACTGCACTTACAGCAATGATTTTTGGAAGGTACTATTTCTGTCACATGCACATCCAGGCCCTCTTAGTTTAACCTTATCATTTCATTGATGATAGAACATTATAGTTAACGCAGCAGTGTACTGGAGTTTGACACTAGGTAAACTTGTTCCTTGGCATTTTAAGTCTGTACTAGTAGCAGGTCTCTTCTGTCTTAGGACAGTTTTTCAGTGTGTTCCCGATGCATCATTCCAGAATCATTTGATCTTAGGCTTTGTACTTTCTACTGCAGGTTTCTTTTTTACCATTAGATTCCAAGTTATCAGCAATGCTAATTACACACATTTCTTATGCAGATCTCTTCTTGTTGCTAATGCTGGTGATTGCCGGGCAGTCCTTTCCCGGCGCGGTGTTGCAGTTGAAATGTCCAATGACCACAGAACCTGCTCTCTCCATGAAAGAAAACGTGTCGAATCACTAGGCGGCTACGTCGATGACGGCTATCTGAATGGCCAGCTTGCGGTCACCAGAGCGCTCGGCGACTGGCATCTCGATGGCCTGAAGGAGACAGGCGAGCCGGGTGGGCCGCTGAGCGCGGAGCCGGAGCTTAAGATGATCACGCTGACTAAGGACGATGAGTTCTTGATCATTGGCAGCGATGGCATCTGGGACTACTTCTCGAACCAGAACTCTGTGGACTTTGCACGGCAGCGGCTCCAGGAGCACAACGACCTGCGGCGGTGCTGCAGGCAGATCGTGGAGGAGGCGATCAGACGGGGTGCCACGGACAACCTGACAGCGGTGATGGTCTCCTTCCACCAGGAAGCCCCGCCGCAGATCAGAGTGGCCAGCAGGGGCAGGGTGGAGCGGAGCATCTCGGCTGAGGGGTTCAATAACCTCAGGGTGCTCCTGGAAGGCCAGTGATGGCGGCGGCACGCCATTGTCGCCGCCTCTTCTTGTCGGTGTTGTTCTACATTGTTGAGTGTTAACTGTACGTAGCGATTTGCGGGTCCTGCTGCTGCTTGTCTGTCCATTGATTGATCGTCGACATGCAAATGGCTATTGTTGCCCGAGAATAAACCGATGAACCCTGAAGATCTCAGCTGTAAATAATTTGAGAGGTCGGTAAGGGTGGTAGTAGCGTGCATCCAGGGGGCTTTGAGGCTCAATATGTGATGGTTTTTTGCCCCCATTCTTTTCTCCTGTAAGAGAAACTCTTCTGGTATTATCAATCAATATAACTGGAGTTGATCACCACCGATGTATGTTCTTGTTCATTTTGCCTCTAGTACTTAATTATTCAGTTTTTTCAAGTAACTGCAATATGCAGTAGCGAATAGGACAAGCAGGAAAAATGAAACCTGCGCTGGCCAATACTACGATACAATCTGACTCTGTACAGGTTTAAATACCATCCAAATCAATTGATCTGAAACTTACAGTTGTGGCTTGATGGGAGCGGTGGATCATGAATAGCATATAGACTGTTAAATTTTTGAGCAGTCTAGAATGATTGCACAAGAAAAGTTAACTAACATGTTCAGCCTATAACAATTATCAATTATTGATCACATCATTTCCAACTAACACTAAATCCCAGCGTAAGTCAACCAAACTGAAATAAAACAACACTATCGATAATAATAATCATTATAATGTTGGCAGCAGCACTTGTGTGTACCACAGCACAGGATCGTTGGTTGTTGCTACTGGCATACCTCAAGATTATACACAAACACACACAGGAAAAAGGGATTGGGGGAAACAAGACTAATGAGGGAAATGTGCACAAATCCAAATCCCCTACCAACTACTGGTTGCGCCACAAACACTGGCAAGCAGGTACCCACGTAATTTCTCTTCTAGTGGATGAATTTAAAATAAAAAATAAGATATGAACTTCCCCAACCATGGAGCTCCAAGACACGAAATTAAACAGAATTAATAATCAGGACCCCCACAGTCACACTTCCGACTCCGCCCAACGACTGAATCTGCAATCTGCCACCTGAATAAGACCATGCCACCGATGACCTCGTGGGACGCATCCGCAGACCTCGAGCGTTAGTGCCTCCAGTAGAAAACGGATAATCCTGCTACTTCAGTGCCGGGGGTGCCACATCCAAATACCAGATCCGAACAAAAACATCTCCTGACTCCCACGCCGGTGAACAAATGGCAGAGGGAGAGTGGGAGACAGAGGAAACGAATCGGAGACTAACCTATCTCCGCCACGGCGCCCATGGCTTCGCGAGTCATCGCTCTCTCTCGAGGAGAGCCCGATCAGGAATCTTGGCAGACCTCTCCGCCATGATATCGCCCTATCTCGGCTTCTCCTTTAGTCCTCACAGCTCGACTGAAACGAAGACAAAATATCTCATGATTAAAAACTCACAATCATATTGTCTTACAAATTCACAGTAGCGATAAATTCTTATTTCGTTGAATAACAACATGAAAACTTAACTTATATGAGCCCAGAACTCAAATATTGTTGAGCAACAGAGCATCGAATACTATTTTGACAGTACAGTTGAGCAACGGAGCAACAGAACCTTGTCCTCCCATGGAAGCACGGAATGTAGTGAGCATGCACCCCACGTCCTTTCATTGATAGTACAACGAGCCTGGCTTCAGGGAGTTCTAGAACTTGTGTAATCAATTTTGGTATCCTCTGTGATAAAATGATAACTCACAGATCGGTACTATTTTTCATAATTAAATTAGATACTTATTGAAATGTTTTCGTTGCGCAGCTACGATATTAATGATTATATTTTTCTGCTTTACAAAACTCAAATAATGATTATATTTGCAGGATAACTTTTCATACAGGGAGAACTTGACACAACCTACTCTCGTTATATTACTATAGGGAGAACTTGACACAACCTACTCTCGTTATATTACTACTCTACATGTAAAAGTGATATAATGCTTAGGGACTACTGAGGACATAAAACTGAAAGTATGGAGATAAAGAGAAATGAAATGGAAAAAAGAAAAAGTTGAAAAAGGGCCCCTCCTCCTTTTTCCGGGCTTCGAACCAGCTACCAAAAAAGGTTTCAAAAATGTAGGCAGACTTACCCCCTCACTAAATAAATCAAGGATAGAAAAAAATGATGAATGAAAGAACAATTAAGAAATAAGAAGACTGAATATCGTGGAGATCGTTCCGGCAAGCTCCATGTCCCAGGCGCCCACAATCAGGACCCTCACCTACCCCATCTCCATCAACGTGGCTGCTGATGCACACTCGGCGCCGGCCGCGCACCTTGCGGATGGCCCAGATGGTGGCAACGACGACGCCGGCAGCGGCCGTGGTGATGACGACAACAGGCGCCCCCATGCTCGGCGCCGCGGCCGTGGCCGCAAGCGACGGCGGGCGGACGGCGACGCCACTCGGCCACCGGGGAGGGCGGACGGCATGGCCGTCGACTCTCTCCCATGGGCAACTCAGAGACGAGGACGGCGCGCCGATGGCGTGGCTTGTGACGTGCAGTGGCCTGGCCCTCCGCCGCCGCGCACCGGTGCCGCCTCCGGCGTACGGACGATGCAGCCATGGCCAAGTCAAAGCGGGTCGCGCCGGCCAGCTCGCCAGCGCAAAAGCAACCGCTGCTTTTGGCGAAAGAAGGTGGCAGCCCCTGCCAACACTGCTGCTGCCCCTGACCCTGCCACGACCAGTACACCCTTGGGCCCGGATACAGCTGCACATGGGACAGATGGCACGACCCCTATGGCCGCCTCCCCGACCAGCGCTGCTCCCACGCTGCCACAGATCGCAGATAGCGCCAATCCCACTGCGCCCACGCCTTGTCGGGACCTAGAAGAGATGCAGACCGCCCCATCTTTTGATGTGAGCGAGGTACCAGACTCCCAAATTGGAGCGGTTGCAGCACCCAAGGCTGATCCCCTGTCGGGCAACTCCTGTGTCCCGCCTGCTGGTGATTTGGACGCTTCTGTGGACCAAACGCCCCAGTCCACCGACGGAGGGCGGGAAGAAACTGCCATGCAGCCACCATCCGAATTTGCGTCGCCCGCCGCAACGTCACCGCCCCTTGCTTCGCTCGTCGAGGAGACCCAGGCCCAATGCAGCCCAGCCCACCCCCTGGCTAACGGCCCAGATGCAGCAGAAGCCACCACCACACCAGGCAAGTTCAAGTCCCCACCTGTGGTGATGCGCCGCAGCCAGCGCGCGCGTCCGCAGCAAGCGCCTCCAAGCTCCTGGACTTTGGGCGAGTTCCTCACCGCTGCCACCGGCAAGCTGAGCGCTGCCCTACCTACTCCCGGAAAGCGACCTCACCGCCCCCTTGTCTTCTCTCCAAGACGAGGCCGATCAGCTTCCAGGCGCACGACGGCAGCCTCGGGCACTGCCGCGCCACCCACAGCGAGAAGACGCGCCCATGTCCGGGTCCTGCGCACCTTGGGACTGCTCGACCTCAACGAGAAGATCACGGAGGAAACTATGAGAGCCTACGACAAGGTCTTTGCGATGCCAATACCGCTAGATATCCTGCGCGCCATTGCCGCCATTGTCGACAGGGAGGTTCCAGCGGATCCCGCAGTGCCTCCTTGCACAGTGCTGCCCGGCTGCCAGCTGCAGATGTAGCTGCTTGCTACACTCGACGTCGATCCCGTTCCCCATGTTAGAAAACCTTAAGATTGTCATCTGGAACGTGCGCGGGCTGAATTCCAAGGCACGCCGTATCGCCATCCGTGCCACCGCTCGCGACCACAAACGCCTCCATTGTATGCTTTCAAGAGACTAAGATCGATCTGTTCTACTCGGGCCTGATCCTGGAAACACTTGGCGCTGAATTTGACGACTTCACGTATCTCCCTGCTGATGGAACCCGTGGCGGCATCCTCCTTGCGTGGCAGAGTAGGACGGTGTCCATCACCGACCCCATCTTCACCACCAACACCCTCTCCGCCAAGGTCACCGCTTCGGCACCATGCCCGGTGGATCACCATAGTCTACGGACCGCGAGGAGAACGCCGACAAGATCGAGTTCCTCCGGGAGCTGCGTGACCTCCGCCCCCTATGCCCCGGCCCATGGATGTTGTGTGGCGATTTCAACCTGATATATCGGGACGAGGACAAGAACAATGATCGTTTGGACAGGCGCATGATGGGGAGATTCCGGCGCTGCATCAACGACCTAGCGCTAAAAGAGGTGTACCTTAATGGCCGCCGCTATACGTGGACTAATGGGCAAGATCCGCCCACCCTGGTGCTGCTTGACCGCGTCCTATGCACCTGCTGATTGGGAGGAACTTGTTGGTGAGTGCAGCCTAAGCTGCTCGGCGTCCGTCGTCTCCGATCACGGCCCTCTTCTGCTGGATTGCTCTCCTTCGCCACCGACGCACCGCCGGTTCCACTTTGAGGAGTTACGGCTGCGCCTCGATGGCTTCCGAGGAAACGGTGGCGAGAGGCTTGGGGCTCGGTCCGAGAGCGTCGACCCCTTTGAGCGTATGATGCTCGAGACTACAGGCCGCTGCGAGGAAATTGACTAGGCTGGGCTGCCAAGTCGATCGGGAACGTGCGCCACAAGGCGGCAATCTGCCGTGAGCTCATACTCCGGTTTGACAAGGCCGGGGAGGGCCGCACGGCGACGCCACACGAATCGTGGCTGCACAAAGCTCTCAAGCTTTCCCGCCTTGGCCTTGCGTCGCTCGATCGCACGATCGCACGCCGGCGGGCCCGTATCGCTAACCTAAAGGATGGAGACGCCAATGTCTGCGTTCTTCCACCAGCAGTGCTCATACCGCCGGCAGAAGAATAGGATACGCCGTATCACGGTTGGCAACCGCGTGCTCGACCAACCTGCCGAGATGGCTGAGGCGGCTTTCTCGCACTTCAACGACCTGCTTGGCACGGAGTTTGTTCGAGATTGCACCCTAAACCTCGACCGGCTGATCACGCCGTCTGGCCGATCTAGCCGAGCTCGATGAGCCATTCTCCGAGGACGAGATGCGGGCTGCGATCAAGCGCTTACCCGCACGCAAAGCACTCGGGCTCGACGGATTCACCGCCGAATTTCTGCGCGCATCGTCGGCCCGTGGTCAAACAAGACGTGCTCGCCGTCTTCCACCGGTTCGATGATCTACGCGGACGAGGATTCCATAGGATCAACCAAGCGCTGCTCACCTCTGCTACCTAAACGCCCGGATGCCCGGACGCTTGGCGACTACCGTCCCATCGGTCTCGTGCACTTGATTGGCAAAGTCGTCGCGAAGGTGCTATCGCTAAGGCTGGCCCGAAGCTCAACGGCCTAGTGAGCAAGAACCGGAACGCTTTCATCGGTGGCCGCAGCCTACACAACAATTTCGTGCTTGTCCGAGCAGGTCCATGCGCCTGTTACATCAGCTACGTGAGCCAAGAGTCATGCTTTGAAGCTCGATCTCGCCAAAGCCTTTGACACGCTATCCTCGGACGTTCCTCTTCGAGGTGCTCCGGCGGTATGGTTTCGGCGACAAATTCATGGGCTGGATTGCGATCCTGCTTTCTCCTCGCAAGCACGCGTGTCTGCTAAATGGCTGCCCTGGGCCACCGATGCGGCACCGCCGAGGGCTGCGGCAAGGGGACCCCTTGTCGCCGCAGCTCTTCGTGTTGGCCGTGGATGCCCTTGGGAGGCTGGTCACGCACGCGGCCGGCTGTCGGAATTCTACAAGCTCTCCACCCGACCAAGACCATCCCGGTGGCATCCCTCTATGCCGACGACGTGGTCATGTTACGCCACCCCGCCGTCGCCGACGCCAATGCCGTCAAGTCAATCTTGCGGCTGTTTGGCGAGCCTCCGGCCTACAAGTCAACTACGACAAGAGCGCGGCGACATTGCTGAAGCTGCGAGGAGGATGCGGCCACGGTGATCACCACGACTGCGGGCTGCCGGTTAGCGGATTTGCCCTTGACCTACCGGGCATCCCAGCGACTTTGCGGCGTCCTACCGGGGCCCGGTTCACGCCCCTGGTGGCCAAGACCGCGGCTAAACTTCCAACTTGGAAGTCCGGGCTCATGGACGGATCGGGGCGGCTCACGCTCGTCAAAGCCGTTCCGGCTGCAATCCCCTGCACCGGATCCCGGTTCTACGGCCGCCAAAGTGCATCCTCAAGATGCTTGGAGAAGATACAGCGTGGATTTCTTTGGGAGGGAAGAGCCGAGGCTAGCGGTGGACACCGCCACGTCAATTGGCGCACCGTAAGCCGGCCAATCTCACTTGGAGGCCTCGGCGTCCATGATCCGGAGAGGGCTGGGCTAGCGCTGCGTCTACGTTGGGCGTGGCTAAGTAGAACCGACCAAGACGAGCTCGGAGCCGGCTCGGACTTGCAATTCACCCAGCAGGAGCGCCGCTTGTTCTTCGCCTCCACCCACATGATCGCCGGCGACGGACGGACCGGCGAGGTTGCGGGAGGACCGGCCGGATCGACGGCCGCTCCGTCGGTCAAATCGCACCGGAAGCCGTATGCTCGCATCCCCAAGAGACGCCGAAAGGGCACATCGATCGCCGACGGACTACTCGCGCACCGCTGGGCTCGTGACATCCATGGTGTCATCGGCATCCGTTAGATCGGCCAGTACCTGCTGCTTTGGAGGAAGGTGGAGCAATTCACACTCACCGACCAGCCAGATCAAATGGTATGGCGTTGGAGTGCTAACGGAACATATTCCGCCAAGACCTGCTACTTGAGCATGTTCCAAGGATCCAAGAGCTGCGGTGCATGGAGACTGATTTGGAGTGATTTGGAGAACCTGGGCGCCGCCGCGGGTAAAGTTCTTCCACTGGCTTGCTCACAAGGACCGATGTTGGACAGCGGAAAGGCTGCAGAGACACGGCCTACAACACCATCCCAGATGTCTCCTATGCGATCAGGAACCGGAATCGTTGCAACACCTACTGCTAGCATGCCCCTTCTCAAGGCATGTCTGGCATGACACCTTGGCATTGCTTAGGCTCACCTGCGGGCCACCGACAATGAGCCCTCGCTCGGCGAATGGTGGATCTTGGCGAGGCAAGCAACTCCGAAGCAAATGCGCAAGGGTCTTGCCACTGTCACGCTGCTCATCCCTTGGCTCATTTGGAAGCACCGAAACGCTTGCGTCTTTGAGGGAGAGAGGCCTACGGTCCAGCGCGTGTGTGAGAAGTTTAGAGTAGAAGCAACGCTTTGGGCGAGAGCTGGTGCGGCTGGCCTCCGCGATATCCTACCCACAGACTGGGATGTACACTGAATTCCCGTATCTGTAAGCCACCGAGGTGGCTAACATCTGTAACCAACTCTTCTTTGCAATGAAATGAAACGCAATGTCATTGCGTTTTCTCGAAAAAAAATAAGAAGACTGAATAAATGAGGAATGAAAGAGTGAAGAACAATACTGAAACATTAGTATACGAGAACACAAATATTTAAAAGAAAACTTGATTCATGGAAAAGTGAGCATGATGGTGGACAGAAAGTATCAAGAAATGGATTCAAATGGGTAGACATCTCCCCATCGGCAAACTGCAACTTTTTCTTTGCCACTTCACATCTTTGATCCCATTTTCTCTATCCGCATAAGTAACAAACAATGGTTGAGAAAAATGAGATTGGTGAATTGCACAAACAAGTAATTGCTAACTAAAAGATAAATTAAAAATATGGACCTCCTCCTTTTCCCAGTCTTGGAACCGATTTCAAACTTAAACATAGTTAAATGTTGGATAGATGATACAGTGAAAATAGCTGAAACTGTGAAATAAATACTGAATCACTCAAGTAATGAAGATCTAAAATATGACTAAGAAACTAAATCAATCAAGAGAATAATACTATGAAAATCTGTGGAATTTAAAGCTGAAACTCTCAAATAACTTTCAGGTAGTTGTGCACTGTATGGTAGGCCATTTTTCTGAAACTCACAAGTAAGTTTTAAGTAGTTTTGCACTGTAAGGACTGAAACAATGAAGTATTGAAGATCTAAAAATGAGAGTGAGGAAATGAAGCAATCAAGAGAATGGCACACTGAAAAGCAAAAAATAAATAAAGCTATAACACTGAAATAAATAAATAATTACTGAAACAATGAAAGACTGAGAATGCAGACTCAAATAATGAAGAATAAGATTGAGAGGACTGACAAAAGAATGAATAACAAGTATGAATACAGACTCAAATAATGAATATGTACAAGAGTGAGATGACTGACACTAAATAACAGCAAGCTGGATAAAAATACCTCACGAAATTCAAAGCAAAGAAATGAGGAATGAATTTTGAAGTGCCGAGAAATGAGAGAATGAAAAACTGAAAGACTCAACTGATTCTTTAAATGTCAAGAAATGACTAAAGATCAACAAAAAAACTGAATAACCAATTAACCGACTGAAACGCCGGAAAATGAGTGTCTGCCAAAATGTGAGACTAAACAAATTAAACTGAGAGACTGGATATAGAGACTAAGTCACTGAATATAGAGGAAAATTGAAAACAATGTAACCGGAAACTGAAGAGAACTTAGGCGAGAAAGAGCAAGTTCATGACTGAAACGCCGAAAAATGAGTGACTGCTAAAATGAAAGACTGAAGAAAATAAAGAGACTAATCAATTCGATCTGCTCGAACACTACATCATGAATAGCAAGCTTTGGAAAATTCTTTCAACCTAAAATGAGAGAGAAAACTAAGATTTTGATGTCGTCTGGCATCCTTGCTTAGTTCCTGCACAAAAGCCCTCCAATTCTGATCTGGAGCATAGAGAAGAAAAACCACCAAATACCTGTGTGTAACTACAGCTATGCCTCTAGGGATTATTGAACCAAACAATTTGTTTCCACGACAAACCTACACTACAGTGACACTAGGCTGCAGTATCAACATTTCTTATTTTCTAACCAGATCAGGCATGAAACATAATTGCTAATATGGAAACTTAAAGTCTGAACTCACACATCACCAAAAGGATGGCAAACAGAAAATAATCAACACACAAAAACTCACCTCCTTGAATAATCACACAACAGTAAGTGATTCAAGCAATTCCCGCACCACAGCTTGAAACTTGAAACAGTGAGAGGAAGGGGTCAAATCCACTATATCAGCGAAAAACAACCAGCCAACAACACCCATCATCATGTTGCCGCTTGCCCTCGTTAGAAACAGCGATCACAGTGCATGAATCGGACACTCCTTTTATTTCAAAATCACAGGTTATCTACAAAAAAAAACATTGAGATGGAGAATCACAGACTCATCTTCAACGCAGGTTCTATAAAATTCAGAACTAAAATGCTCTAAACAATTTGACAGTAAATTCAAGAGTACAAAGTATAAGCAACTAATCACATAAGGGGATTTTAATCTATAGTACACTGTATCAAAAGGCATCAACAACAACACCGTAACACAAACAAACACATGAAAAAGGGATTGGGGGAGACAAGACTAACGAGGGAAATGTGCACAAGTCCAAATCCCCTACCAACTACTGGTTGCGCCACAAACACACTGGCAAGCAGGTACCCACGTAATTTCTCTTCTAGTGGATGAATTTAAAATAAAAAATAAGATATGAACTTCCCCAACCATGGAGCTCCAAGGCACGAAATTAAACATAATTAATAATCAGGACCCCCCACAGTCACACCTCCGACTCCGCCCAGCGACTGAATCTGCAATCTGCCACCTGAATAAGACCATGCCGCCGATGACCTCGTGGGACGCATCCGCAGACCTCGAGCGTTAGTGCCTCCAGTAGAAAACAGACAATCCTGCTACTCCAGTGTCGGGGGTGCCACATCCAAATACCAGATCCGAACAAAAACATCTCCTGACTCCCACGCCGGTGAACAAATGGCAGAGGGGAGAGTGGGAGACAGAGGAAACGAATCAGAGAGTAACCTATCTCCGCCACGACGCCCATGGCTTCGCGAGTCATCGCTCTCTCGAGGAGCGCCCGATCAGGAATCTTGGCAGAACCTCTCCGCCATGACATCGCCCTATCTCGGCTTCTCCTTTGGTCCTCACAGCTCGACTGAAACGAAGACAAAATAGAAACTGAGAGTGTGTGGGTCGGTGCGGCTCAGAGGCCCAAACATTGCTGATGCGATGCGCCGAGATTCGTGAAGATGATCGATAATCAACGGACAAAAAAGTGAATGTGCACCAATTGAAAAACAGCTAGCTGTTAAATATAGGAAATACCAAAACGGCAAGTACAAGGTGCAGGAAGGTCAACTTACATCAAACACCAAGCAAGCAAAGGATAAACAAGAAATACAGCTTGGGCTTCGAGGCCTTGGACAATCGATAAGATCAAAAATAGAAGAGGACATCCCAATTTACAGGGCCTATTCATCTCCTCGCTATCTACCGCGAGCGATTCCTCGGAAAGGCTTTTGTGAGAAGGTGAAGTGCGCCAAACCCAGCCCAGTCGAGCTCGCCCGCAGTCCAGGATCTGTAAAATGCTAGAGTACCGTGGTTTCGCAGTGATCAAACCCTAGCCGCCGCACAAAGCTCTCAGCTTCGCCGTGGGAGATCCTTCCACTCTCACCTACCCTCGCTGGATTGGGGAAGGGACGTCCTGGGCGAATTTTTTCCCCCGAGTCAAAGTCTATGATGGACTCCTAATCTGAGTGGAATTCGGGTACGATCAAACCGCACCGCTTCTCGATCAACACACATAGTTTTGCTTCCCTTATTTATTCGGGGGCCGGTTCCTGGTTTTCTGATTTTGAGGAGTTGATCTGTTTGGTGGCAACACACAGATCACAAAGCCCCACCGGATAGTAGGGAAGTCTATGACGGACTCCTAATCTGAGTGGAATTCGATTCGGGTACGATCAAAACGGCACCGCTTCTCAGTCAACATCCTTTTGGTTATTTATTAGGGGCCGGTCCTGGTTTTCTTATTCTGAGGAGCTGATCTGTTTGCTGGCAACACACAGATCACAGAGCCTCCCCCCATCTCAAAAAAAAAAAAAGATCACATAGCCCCACCGCCACCGGAGAGGAAGAAGACGGCATGTCAAAGCGGCAGCTCATGCTTCAGCCATGTGGCCACACTGTCAAGCGGCGGCGGGGGCAGTCGCAGCCGCGGCAGCGGCAGCATCTTTATCTCGTGGTGGATGACTGGGAAAGGGGATACAGCGTGCGCAAGATAGATGTCGATGCCTTGGACTCTGAAGCCCACGCCGAGCCCTTTGACTCTGAAGCCGACTCCGACGCCTTTGACTCTGATGCTGAGGCCTTGGACCTGGATGAAGATGCGGAGACCCTCCCAGAGCCGCCTGTTATTCGCTTTAAGGCCCCTCACTGCAGATTGTGGTATTTCGGCGGGCATGGCACCAACATACTTGCAATGCCAGTCTCCAGCAGAGCCGACAACGCCTTCCCCGTAATCGACACCAAAACTCTGGGGCTCACCCTCTGCGCACACCCCGATGGCCACAAGGTATATCACAAGCCTGTTTTCGCGTCTGTTGGTGGCGAGCTTTACATGATGGTGGAATCCAGCGTGTGTGTGCTTGGTGCCCCGCCACCGGCACCCCACAACAAAGACACTCAGTGGTCTTGGACCATACTCCCAGACTTGGCCCCGGTCAAGTCTAGTTGCATCACATCCTCTGCATTGCACCCCGATGGCCACACACTCTTCGTCTCCGAGGTGAAAAGCACCTTCTCATTGGATACTGAGAAGCTTAGCTGGAGTTGCCAAGGAAACTGGGTCATGCCTTTCAAAGGCCAAGCCTACTTTGACAACGAACTTGATGCTTGGGTTGGACTCTGCCGTCACAAAGGTGGTATTGGTTATGTGTGCTGCTGTGATGTGCCACCTGTTGCCACCGCTGCCAAATGTGGTTCCATGCCAGCCTGGAAGCTCGGCAAGGACCAGCTCTTCTCTCAAGACAACGAGAGGCACCTAGGTGCCAACCTTCTCTACATGGGCAACAACAACTACTGCCTAATTCAGTCTCTCCTCCACAAAAAATATAATCAACGCTGCCAGGGGCCACGTCGCCTTGTGCTGTACGTCACCAAGTTTGGTCTCAAGTATGATAAAAATGGAGAGCTGAGGACAACGCGGCTAAGTGCGCGCTCTTACGAGATGGTTGAAGGACACGAGCTTAATGATCTTTGCTCGACTCCCGTGGCATTCTGGATGTAGTTAACTTATTTTTAAACCATGTATGACCCAGATGCCCTCTTCTATGTATTTTTGTACACCTTCCTGAGTCAAGAGCTTTCAGATTCCAGTTATGAATATTATAATTTCTGTAACAAGTTCATATTGTTTAGTTGAAAGTTTCAGTTGCTAGAAACAGTGAATGTTCACTACATATAACTGTTATTGATAATGCTTCGTGTTTGCTTAGGACTGGATGTTTCCATATTTTAAGGTAGACGCAGTACATTGCCTGTCCAGACTGCTATATACAGTATATTCGTACATATGAATTCTTCATCTTCGATCTGCAGTAAAGTGTTGGACTTTTTACAGTGTGTGAGCGGCCATCTGAAGAAACGATATAATGCAAATGCTGTGCTGCATTCCAGGACTTGCATTACGTTTTGAAGTGTTGTTAAAATTTAGAAACTGGGGCAAAACTGAGTTGTTAGTACAGATATACCCTGTCCCTATAACGCCTTTTTCTGTAAACTAAAATGAGTAGGAGCTCGGAATTGTTTTCTGATTCATCAGGATATTGAACGCTGGGTAGGAACTTGATAGTGACACTCGATTGAGGAATGATCGCTCTGGGCTGTCTAATCTTTGGACACACCTTATCTTTGGTACCGGTACGGCGCTTGAAGTACGAACAATAACTTAAATCCAGTAGCAGTTACTCGGTTCACCATATATGCTCAGTTTTGTTCTTAATTTGCTCAACTCTGAAAACACTTCCATTAAATTTACAGAACCTAGAACGCTGGCAATTCTTCTTTTCCATTTTACATTAAAAGAAAGCTAGTTTCAGACTTAAGAGAATTTTTTAAAATAATTACTGTGCTATTATTGAAACAAGAAAAGAAATGTTGGAGCTGCCGCATAAACTTCCAACAACACTCCTAGACGTACGAAGTCATATATCAATCTCTACTAATAAGTTACGGATCAGGTGTTGGTAGGTTTAAAAAATCGGAATAAATTTTCGTCCGTCAAAAAAACTGGAACAAATTTTTTGGTACTTAAAAAAAGTCGGTCCTCAGCTTGGTACGTTAAAAAAAAGGGTCGGTCCTCAATCAAGCAGGCTTTCGTCCAGTTCTTATGGTATGCGAGAGAGGCCGTACGTGTTATAATCAAACTCGATACGAAGCGTGCCTAGTATATACGGCAACAACAGCTCAGCCGAACCGCGAAGGACTCTGCTCGGCTCATCCAAACATATGCAATTATGCATGATTCCTTCATTAAGAATCCAATCTCTACTAATAAAACGCCAATCCGTCTTCTGCCACATGCACTTCTGTCACTCAAAGAACATTGCGTATATTGTTTTGTTGCACTGCCCAAAATACACGGAGTTGAAACCTGTGCTCCTTCAGAAACTTGGATTGATCCTTCTTGATGCTCGCTGGACTTATCAGCTGCTCGTTCATCATGATCAAGGACTCATCCGGAAGCTTACCAAAACAATAGGATATTGCAGTGGCTATAGTCTCAGAACACTGAGTATTATGGGGAAGTATTGAGTTTGTGCTTCGCAGAAGCATCGGCGCCCTACAATGCGACCCAAGCATATTGTTGTCACAGGGAATAATGTTGAAGAATTGCGATAATGTCATGGGAAATAGCTGTTCAGGAACCCAGACGGTATGGTTAGTAATAATATAAAACGGGACTGACTATACAGCAGCTGGCTGTTTTTCAATTCGTAAACAGGCACTTTTTCTGGACCAATCAAATGAAAACAACTGTCTTCTGAACACAACAACGAACGATACTCAGTTTAATGAAAATGTGTCTGTTTCATTAACATAAACAGACAGATTTTGAGTTACAGACTGTTTTTGAGTCCGATGCCAGTAGAACATCCCACGAAAAATGCAACCAGATTAACGTTACAAACCCATACACGAAACAGAACGTTACAAAGCCCACGGAACATGAAAGCTCAGCGGGTGCATGACCCTACAAGGCCCAAAACAGCTGTCCGACCTTCTTCTTCAGCAAGCAAACACCTCACATGCTTCAACCACTCCAACCACTCCTTCCAGCCATTCGCTGCTTCTATCGACAGGATCCTACCCCAAAACAATGGACGGAAGAGAAGAACAACCACCGGACAAGAAGAAAGGAAAGGAATTTCTGCAAGAAACCCTACTTCCACTTTGAGATGCTATACACCCTAAGGTATGGTTCCGATCTTCTTAACAACTGAAACACAAAAGTTTCACTGTCAGCAGTTTTATCGTTTGATGTCTGTAGTTGCATACCTTGATTTGAAAACTAACACTAATTACGATGCACTCTTATTCAAGTTTTACTTCCCTTGTGAGCCTGTGACACAAAAACACTTAAATTACTTCTGGAACCAACTGAAAGGTGAATCTTCAAGTGCTTTTGACAACATCCAGGTAGGAAAATGTTGCATGATCATGTAAGGCTGATCACACAGAACTCTCTTTAAAAAGTAATAGTGCACTAGGCCACTAAGCTGCCCTTTTCTTCTTGCATTAGGAACAACTTTTCAAATCTACAAACATAGGAACACAGATAGTGCGACATCACACAAACGTAAACGAGAGACATCATCAGAGAGGTAGAAGTACAATCGGATAGAGATGTACCTTGACGGGGAGTGCATTGGCTGCTGAAAAGCAACTGATAGAAAAACCAGCCACCGAAGATGAGCAACTAGGTCAGTATGTCAGACTGGATCTTGACATCTAGGAATACAGGGGTGAAAAAGAATGCATAGTTAGTGATTTAGTTAATGAAATACTACGAAACCCACGATCAAAAGATATTAGGTTGGCATGCGGAGATGAGTGCTAGAACAGAGACAATGCGACATAACATAGACGTAAAATGAGAGAGCATAACCAGAGAGGTGGAAGTAGCATCGGATAGGGATGTGCCTGGACTAGGAGTGCATTGGCTGCTGAAAGCAACTTATACAAAGCTGGCCGAAGATGAGCAACTAGGTCACTAGGTCGGATTGGATCTCGACATCTAGGAATACAAATGTGAAAAATAAATACATAGTAAGTGATTGAGATAATGAAATACTACAAAAAAAGGATCAAAAAGACATTGCGTAGGGAAAAATGAATAGCTAAACAAATGAGCAATGTATAATGACAGATAGAGAGCTAGACAATATTCGCAGCTACTGATGCTGGCACCTGATCCATGCCGGACAGGAGATGAGTAGCTACATCCTTAGGTCCAAAGTTGATCTGTCTTGAGAAAAACAGGGGTTAAAAGGAACTGTTGGCACCTGATTCATGCCGGACGGAGATGAGTTCCTACAACCTTAGGTCCGACTGAATCTGGTAAGTGAGGAAGAAACATGGGTTAAGAAGAAAATGTTCACACCTGATTCATGCACGGACGGAGATGAGCTGCTACAACCTTACACACAAACGAGCGAGTGAGCAAGCATCCACACGAGCATCTGAACTCGGAAATCAACAAATGAAGCATTTAATAAAAAGAAGGAATGAATGAAACGTGGATGACATAGAGAAAGATAACTAAAGAACTAATGGCATGCATAAAGGAGGACTGAAGAAAGAAGGACTGGCACCTGAGGGAATGAAGAAATCAGAGAAATGAACTGAGAAATAAAGAAAGAAAGAATGCATGAATGAATGAAGAAAGAAACTGACGAAGAGCATCTGAACTCTGAAATCGAAGAAACAATTAGGGGCGCAAGACTAACTGAAATAGAAACTGAAAAATGAAAGAGTGAAGGAACTGAGAACGATGGAAGAGATATACAATGGGCTGCAAAAAATAAATGAAGAAAAATGAAAAATGAAAACTAAAAAAAATGAGTCACTAAATAAATGAAAACTAGGAGAAATGAAGAATTAATATAGATCGAATTAGTTTATATTTCCATGACTTGACTAAAAAAGTTGATGAACTGAACACTGAAGAATGAGAAGCCGAAAATGAGGGACAATACAAAACTAAAATAAAATAGGGAATGAAAAATGAGAGACTTAGACAATTCATGGACTACCGCTCCTCTAACTGAGGGTCTCAGAAACTAAACGAATTATAATCTGAAAAAATGAAGACTGAAGTACAAACTGAAGAGTGACTGAACTACTAATTGAAAATGAAAGATAAATGATGGAGAAAATGAATGAATGAAATGCTAAAACAATGAAAGATAGATGCAATAAGAATTACTTTTATTGCTGCATCTAATTCATGATATATATTTTTTGCTTGCAGGGGATAAATGGTGGAAATACAATTGCAGAAATGAATGACAACTTATTATTGAAGGTACTATTTTCAAGAAAAAAACAGATAGCGTATTCAGAAAATGCATGTTGTAGAAAGCCCTTTTTCTTCTAGTATTAACTTTCAGAACAATACTTTTATGCGCTAAACAGAATTATCAAAAAAAAAAAATTGCAGCCTACATTTTCATGCATGCCGTTGCTAAGGGGCGACCTGGATATACGCTGCAAATCGGAAATTGCAAATATCAGGGAAGTACTACTAAGCTCTCAAAAATAATGAACAGATCTATATAACTATATTTAATTTTGCATATACAAAAGTAGAAGATGTAAAATAGAAGATGTCCGGAGTTTATCGTCGTCGACCAACGATGACAATACATGGGGTCTAGCTACTGAAAGAATCCAAAATGAACTACAAGCAAGCAAGAAAGCAAGAAGATTCATGTTTGAGACTCAAAAACATCAATAAATATCTCATGTAAGCTATTTGATTAACACAATTAGAAATACTAATCATATTCAAAATGCATATGACTACAACATACTCACATTACAAACTTATGCAGGGAACCTAATTAATGGAGATGATGAAGGACCATCTGCAACGTCGAACATATACTCACTTGGAAGAAGGTAGATTTGAGATGCAAGAAGAAGCTGAATTATCCATGGGGCTCAACTATGTTTGATGACATGCATCTGGATGAGGTAAGAAAAAGTTAAGGCAATCAATGTCTGTAGCAAACAAATATAGTACAAAAACAAATAAGTAATCAATAAAAATGAAATTAATTACTTGCGAATGTTATCCTGTTAGGTTGCTGAAGAAGATGACAAAGAAGATGAAGAACATAACCACGACTTTGACCATTCTTGGAACCTGGATAAAAGGAATGCAGACATTGGTCAACATGATGATCCAAAAAAAGATAAATCTTAATCGCCCGATGAAAGTCAAGAAAAGGAGGATAATAACATAACTGAAGAAGGCGTGGAGAAATATTTAGATAATGATGCACAAGGTACTGAACAAGATGCTACAAATGGTACTGCACAAGATGTGTCAGCAGTATGTCCTGATATTATGCCTGAGATAGGAATGCAATTTAAATCAAGGGAGGATGCACAACAATACTTCAACATGTAATCTTTTGTTGCTGGATTTTCCATTGTTGTTGTTTCCGACAAGTAGCAAGAAAAATAATAACGAGATCATAAGAGTAACAATAAAGCGCAGTAGGCATGGACACAACACAGAAACAGAAAATGAACAGGTTGTAGCGCAGAGACAAACAACCCAACATCATACGGATTCCTCATAAGGAAACAAAGAAATATGACTCAGTCTTAAACTAAATTCAGAACCCAACATCATATAGCCAAATACATGGGCATCTACAAAAGAAATCAAACACAGCAATTTATATAGCTATCCTCTCTGCATTTAGAACGTATACAGCATTGTATAGCATTTACATATGTATAATCCTCGCAAAAATAACCCCAGAACGCCTAAGAATTATCTGCAGCGACTCTCAGCACAGATGAACACATTCAGGTCAAACTAACAAATCTAGCTACCTATCTCCAACTACAAATCAACAATAACCCAAACGCCCTAGATCATCTGCAAGGAGCTCCAACCCAGATGAACAGATTCAAACCAAACACTACCTAAAACGTGCAATAAATTGAGCACTACACCACGCATAAGCAGAGGTACTACACATGCTTCAGCTGATGCGGCTCCAAAACCAACTCACAGCTGATGCGGCTCCACAAAAAAGAGAAGGTCAAATCTCTACAATAGCATCTGAGCAGTCCAATCTCAAGCGATTCAAAACGAATAACGCTGCAGAGAAACACAAAAGGCAACCGGCGTGCTAGGATCCGTCCACCCCCAATTACAGAACACAAATCCAGAGGACATGGGAACAAGCAATTACCCATCACGACAGCTAGAACCAGGCCTTCTGCGCTCGCGAATCGGCGTCCTCTTCCCCGGTGGACGGAGAAGAACACGAGGAATACCTCTCCCCATCACATCTACCGCCGGTTGCGACGTAGCAGCACTCCCCGCTCCGGTGCGGACCGATGCAGGCCGAGCAGGATGCGCCGCCGCTGCAGCCGCTGACCCCTCCAACACCAGTCGAGCTAGTTGTGGCTTCGCTGAATCCTTTTCCGCCATGCCTCCGCCTCCCCGCAGGACCAAGAGGAAGAAGCTAGACAGAAGAGGTGGGGCGACTCAGACAAAATAAATGAAGGGAAAATGGAATTTCAAAAAACACACTGAAAAGGAAAAGGAAAGTCAGGTGAGTGCGGCGAGACTCAACGGGGCACAGAGTAGAAGCTAGATACAGATGCACCAAGATTGGTGAAGACATCGGACGGCCAAAAAGGTAGCTGTTTCTTTTTTCTTTTTTTGAACAAAAGAGGGGTCAAAAGATCCCGGTGGAGCACTTTATATAACAACAAGTGGCAGGTACAAAATGCAGGAAAGCCCCTTAACATCTACTGCCCTGAGCAACCTAACATTTGAAGAAGGGACCCTCCACTTTACAAGAAACACCCTGGAAGAGTAAAAGAAAAAGCAATCGAGTACAACGGTGTCTCTGCCACAGAACGCCGGCGAACTCACGGCGTTGCCGCCGAGATTCAAGCGCAAGGAGCTCGAACGCTCATCTCCGGCGAGATCCAACCCCTGTGGCTACCGTTGGAAGGACGGGGACAAACCACTTGTCCTTCCGCCGGCGTCGAGCTCCAGCAGTTGGTCTTCAGGGCCTCCGCCATGGAGGATGAGGAAGATGGGCCACCATGTTGGCCGAAGATCGCGGCGAGGAAGTTCGTCACCGCGTGTTGCGCGCGAGGAAGATCTGCTCCAGGACGCCACTTCCCAGATCCAACAAGAGGATCTTCATCTGGTTGCCCCTCCACATCCCCACCACCACGGTGGCCTGATAGAGGAGATCCCAAGATGAAAACGCTCAGATCTGAAGAGTAGCAGATGAGCTTTATTGTTGAGGATGCCGGTGCTCTGACGCCGCTCGTCTCCGGCTCCGACCACCGGAGCGCCACGAGCAGCAGCAGCATCACCGCCGACAGCAGAGAGCAGCTCCAGCTCCACCGCCACCTCCTCCCTACGGGCATGACGCCAAATCCACAAGGGTAAACCGAAAAGAAGGAAAGAACTACACCTAAACTATCCCTATCTACTCCGGCGCACCACCTCAACCAACTCCAGCCGGCTAATCCGGCGGAGCGGCCTTGGATCGGCCCGGCGAGACGGAGGAGGCGACCAGGGAACTGTAGCAGGGGGAGAGAAGGAAAGGGGAGAAATGAGCGGTGCAGGTAGCTGTTTCCCAATTGTAAAACAGGTAGCTAGCTGTTTAATAGGAAAATTTCCTTTGTGAAAACAAAACTGCCAACAAAGTATCTGAATTGAATTGATTCTTTCCATTTCTTTGCAGGCCCGTAGATTTTTCTTTCCTTTTTTTTTGAGCCAGCCCAACCACAAAACTCGGATCTGATTGTAAACCGTATCCACCAAATCTGAGCTTTCCTTTACTATTCTGGGTCTTTTGTTCTTTCCTGGCCATAGACTTCATGTATCATTGCAAATCTTTTTTTTTTCATCCTTGATGCAACCGATCTCTTTCTTTTCCTTTGCTGGCCCGCGAGAAAATCTCACGTACCAAACTGTGCTGGCCAGTAGTATTCAATCTGGATTCCTCAACGCTACCCACGGAAACGGATCTCGATAGAAATCGATCTCCAAATAACACGCCAGTTTCTATGTTCAGAGAGCTAAGAAGAGCTGGGCAAAAGATGGAGACAGAAATACTACTTTCTTCCACAGAGCAGTTGCAAGAAGAAGAAGAAGGAATTCAATCATGTCCATAAGAGATGAACAAAATGTTACTCATTTTATGCCTCACCAAATTGCAAATACCTTTGTTCTCTATTTCAGATCCATCTTTGCTTCACAATCAGCCCAACAAGAGGGACACAGAATTCAGACCACTCCTCCCCAAAGCAATGATTTTACAGACTCAATTCCTACAAAAGAAGAAATTTGGGACACTCTCAAAGGTATGAAAAGGAATGCTTCTCCAGGGCCTGATGGTTTTAATGTTGAGTTTTATCTGGCAACCTGGGATTGGATTGGAGATGATGTGCATGCTATTATAAATAATTTCTTTACCACTGGTGTTCTGCCGCCTCAATCAAATAAAACTCATATTGCTCTTATTCCAAAAAAGTCTTATCTCTCAAGTGCCCGCAGATTACAGACCTATAAGCCTTTGCAACGTTATCTATAAAATCATCACTAAATGTCTTGCAAATAGGCTTAAGAATCATTTACCAGATCATATACATCCTTCTCAACAAGCTTTTATTCAAGGAAGAAGAATTAGTGACAACATTATTATAGCCCAGGAAATCACTCACTCTTTTCAGCTTTCTTCCTGGAATCAAAAAGCCTTTATGCTCAAGATTGACCTGGCCAAAGCTTTTGATAGACTGGAATGGAACTTCATTCTGCTAGCTCTTGCTCGTAAAGGGCTGCATGGTCATTTTATCAACCTTATTCACACTTGCATTTCCACCCCTTCCTTTTCGGTTATTATTAATGGGCAGTCTTATGACAATTTCATCAGCTCAAGGGGGGTCAGACAGGGCTGTCCTATTTCTCCTTATCTGTTTGTCCTAGCCATCAATGAATTGTCCATTCAGCTTCAGCATAGTCTCACCCAAACAAATCTGCATGGTATAATTCTGGGACCAAACTGTCCTCCAATTCACTCTCTCCTTTTTGCTGATGACTTATTGATATGTGGTAATGCAACTCAGCAGGAAGCGTCAGTAATCAAACACATTCTTCACAGTTTCTGTCAGCAGTCAGGGCAAACTCCAAATTGGACAAAATCAGGCATTGTCTTCAGCAAATCAGTGGATAATAATACTCGGGAACTTTTGAAAACCATTTTCCCTGTTCCTGACATTAATGAAAATTTTATTCACCTTGGTCATCCCCTGATTCTTCCATCAAAAAACAGATCTGAGGCTTACAATTTTGTTCTACCCAAATTCAAATCAAAACTTTCTACATACAAAGCAAAATCTCTCTCTCATGTTGCAAGGCTAGAACTTATTAAATCTGTTTTCTCCTCCATCCCGGTGTACTACATGTCCAATATCATTTTCTCAAAAAAAATTCATGCTAAGCTTATAGCCATTATAAGGAATTTTTGGTGGACTGGTATCAACGCTGATCCTGATCACAAACCCTTATGTCTAGCTGCATGGAAAAATATTTGTGCTCCAATTAAAGATGGTGGCTTGGGAATCAGAAACCTTAATGCAGTTAATCATGCCCTCATTCTCACTTCCATTTGGAGAATAGCAGAAAACTCTCAGAGCCATTTTTATCAAATTCTCAAATCTAAATACTTTCATGACACTTCTATTTGGAGAGCCAAATCAAATATTCCTAAATCATCCTACTGGACCTCAGTCATCAAAACTCTGCCTATTCTTCAGAAAAATTCTTTCTACCAAATTTCTCAAGGAAACATTCCTATATGGAGCTCTCCTTGGTACACTTCTTGGGAAAACATTTATGACGACCTTATTATCCAAGACTCT
This sequence comes from Lolium rigidum, assembly GCF_022539505.1. Taxonomy (NCBI): domain Eukaryota; kingdom Viridiplantae; phylum Streptophyta; class Magnoliopsida; order Poales; family Poaceae; genus Lolium; species Lolium rigidum. The sequence goes on along the minus strand of NC_061509.1, from coordinate 286,626,217 downwards.
CATTTCACTTACCCAGCAAAAATTCAAGATATTTGGATCCCTCAAACTAAAAGGTGGAATACTCAGCTCATTGATTCTCTTTTTCAAAGACGTACTGCAAATGCTATCAAGGAGGTCAAAGTTATCCCTTATGATGAACCAGATATTCTCCGCTGGAAACTTACCCCAAATGGAAAATGTAACACAAAATCTGCTTACAAAGCTTGTCTAGAGTTTCTGTTTGATGCAGGTGTTCCTATGCCAGTACCACCTGATGCTGCAGCGCTACGCCTTCTAAACAGGGTTTGGGACAACAAGGAAATTCTGCCTCGAATTAAAACTTTTGCCTGGAGAATTATAAGACGAGCCATTCCCACAGGAGAAAGAGCATCAAGGTATTCTAGGCATATTTCTAACATTTGCTGCAGATGTGGTCTCCAAGAAAATGATATTCACTTGTTCTTCACTTGCACCTTTGCTAGAGCTGCTTGGTTCCAATCACCTTGGTATCTTAGGATGGATTTGATAACTCAGAATTTCCATACAATTGTCTTGCACCTTCTAGCTTTAAACCACCCTTACATAAACATTACAACTATCTTCACTTTCCTTTGGTGCCTTTGGAAAATGAGAAATGAAAAATTATTCAATAACTTGGAAGGCCAACCTAGTCAAGTAATCATCAGAACTAATGCCTTGATTAACAGCTTGCAAATCCAAAAGCTTCCAACAATTCCTCAAAAAATAAATGAAACTCCCTCACATCTGCTTTACTCTGGCCCAAGAATCTTTGTTGATGCAGCCTGGAAGAAAAGAGCCAATGGACAACCAACTAAAGCTGGAGTTGGGATACATATTACTTGGAAACAGGGGCAACACATCACTGATGCTTTTATTTCAGCCAAGACAGCGCCAGTATCTTCTCCTTTGCAGGCAGAGGCGGAGGGACTTCTTATTGCGGCCAGCATTGTTTCTTCGCTTATTTTGCAGGATCCTTATTTCTTCACAGATAATCTGGGACTAGCAAAAGCGGTGCAGGCCCGAGGGGGAGCAGACCCAAATGTTCTCTGGGAGATCAGGAGGCAAGCCGTTCAATTCCAGGAAGATATGCAACTTCTTAGACCAAGCATCTTCCACATTAACAGATCTCTCAATGCTATTGCCCATCAGTATGCTCAAAAGGCAAAAACTCTTCCTAGAGCTATGCCTCTTTGCTCTTGTAGCAACTCTACTCATGCAGCTTTCTCGTGTCCTGTCTCTGTAGCAATAAACAGACTCAGATTGTCAGGGCCTATGATTGTATCAGCACAATGTCTATGAGTAATGAAAATCTAGGGTGCTCAGCACCCTACCCTTGTTCAAAAAAAAAATAACACGCCAGCGATAGGACGATCGAGAATACGAAAAACTGTGGCGTGACAGGACGATCGAGAATACGAAAAACTTACAGAACGATCTGCAAGAAATCAACAACGACAACTGCCTCCATGCGACAAGAAACAAACTCGATGAGATGCAATGACGTGTCAACTCCCAATTTGCCTCCAACCATGTCGACAAATGGACAGTGGCGGAGCTAGCGCGCTATCTGAGCATGGGCAGAGTATTAGCTGCACTTGGTTTGCTGAGTGTTTGCCCGGCCAAACTCCACCTTAAATCCGTATTCTTACTAATAAATCAATGGAATTAGCAGCTGAGCCCGGGCAGCCGCCCGGGCATGCCGGGCCCTGGCTCCGCCAGTGCAAACGGATCTAGCGATCTGCAAGTCAACAACAACTCCACAGATGTTCTTGAAACTTGACTCTGCTGTCCACTTCCTCCTCCTTGATCTTCACCAACAGCATAGCGGCGACGTACCCAATGGTAGCCATGGCAACCGAGTAGAAACAACCGAGCAACAAAGCAATCTGCACCGTGATCAACCTAGCAAACCGATACCACATGATGAGGGACTGGTTTCCCGATCTTTCACGATGCACCTTGTTGATTCATAGGACCGATAGATCTTAAACTCCCTTGACAGATTCAAGGAAACTCAAGCATATATGATTACTCTTGACAACTCAAGAACTCACACATCTTTATTGGATAACTAGACGAACGTCCAAGACGCCGTCATAGGGCCAACCCCGCAGGGATGGTGATATTGGAGGAACCCAAGGTTCTACATAACTTGAATCAAAACTAGACTAAACCTAACCCTAGCCACCCCACCTCCTTATATGAGGGGGAGGGTGGCCGGCCAGCCCCTATTGGGCTGGGGCGCCCCACTATGGGCCTAGCCCTAGTTGGGTTGGATAGGCCCAATCCCAACGGACACACTAATAACCCTAATTTGGCCCACCACATGACCTGACTACATTATTATTTCCTAATAACAAGACTATAATAGAATACTGGTACAACCTTAGACCTAATTATCATATCAATGGTTGTCCTAGTGTACCAGGCCTGGATATCCATATCACCAACGCTATGTTCTACTCCCCGACGTGCGAGCCAGGACCCGGTCCGGAGGGCGCCCCGTTCAATGGTCGGAGGGGACCGCTCGAATTCGACGGTGCCGGTGCTGAGGAGGAGGAGGAGGTGGAGGAGGAGGTGGAGGAGGAGGACGAGGGGGAAGGGGACGGGGTGGAGGAGGGGGTGGAGGACGAAGAGGACGAAGAGGGTGGCGACGAAGAGGACGACGAGGGAGCAGGTGAGGATGCCGATGATCTCGTGGAGGTTGACGCGGACGGCGTGAGGAAGAAGAAGAAGAAATGATTGTGCTTCCTTTGATTAGTTTGACAAGGCCATGGATTCGTACCGGAAGAACTCGGATGGGCATAAGTCGTTCGCGCTAATGCATTGCTATACCAAGCTCAAAATGAACCACAAATGGAGGTTGACGCGCGTTTCGTTGTCGAAGGGGAAACACGCCATCGATCTGGGTGCGCCGCTGGCAACATCGACAGTGCGCCCTTTCGGCAACAAGGCTGCCAAGGCCGCCTTGGCCGACGCTGCGTCGGCCGAGAAGACGCAGGCGTCGCTCACGCAGTGCCTCGTCGAGGTCTCCTCGACCTTGCTCTCCCGCGACAAAAAGGCCAAGGAAAGGTGGGCGGCGCTGCTCAAGAGGCAAGAGGAGAAGATGGAGCTGAAAAAACGCGGGGACGACATGTCCCTGCTGAGACAGTCGACAGAAGGAATGTCTCCCCGGACGCGGGCGGCGTACAACTTCTTCAAAGGCCAAATCCTCGACGACATCGAAGCCAAAATGGCGGCGGCCCAGGCAGCTGCAGCGGCACCAACCCCGGAGCAAGAGCCGGCAGACGCATCCGCTACTACACCTGCGTCGGCCTCTGCCTCGACGTCGGCGATGGAGCAAGTACACCGAGCAGATCACAACAAGTTCATCGTGAACGACGGGTCAACGTCGACTCGGGATGCGCCGTCAGCATCGTCCTACAACAACCCCTTCTTTTAATTCTATCGTCGGCCTGTAATATGATCGCGCGCGCGACGAACTTCGGTGGAAACAATCTATTTTGAATGCAGAATTTCTCATTGGGGCGCGTTTGGGGGGACGCGATTGAAAATGCTCTAAGGTGGCGCTGAGCCGCTCACCGCCACCTCCCTCATTCCCCAACACGACGCCCCGGCAGCAGATCTGCCGGGTCGCTGCAGGGGCAGCTCCGCCCAGCAGCCCCAGCCATATCGACCTCAGGTTGCCGTCTTGCGTGCGAGCGCCCGCGTTTGCGGCCGACGGCAGTCAATCAATTCGCCTCGCCATGGTGCAGGTTGCAGCGTCGCCGGCTGGCTCGCGCGCCGGGCTACACACGGACATCTTATGCGCGAGCTACATCAGCGATGCCCGCTCTAAGCAAAGCAATCCCCATAAGCCCATGCATGACGGTAACATCTCCTAGCGCCACTAGCCTGTGCCGCGCCAGGTAAGAGGACGAGCACGGCCACCTTGTGCGCGAGCCACAGCTGCTCGGCGGTGAGCTTCTCAGCCGTATGGCCACCTGTCCTTCCAGCTTGGGGTGATAGTTAGCCTGCACCACCACAACGCCGTTGCCAGCTTGACGAGAAAAAAAAATTAAGGGGAGAATTAACATCATTACGCTGAGGCTGGTCCCAGTGTAAAATCTCAGTGCAAGAGTACAAGTCAAACGTCCAAGGTGTAATAACAGAAAGAAATTCGAAGTTCACAGTTCCAGCTCCCCTCAACTTGCATTTTTCTTCCTACATGTACCGACACACACCACCACTCATCAGAAAGGAACTTCCTGCCATACCATCTCCTTGTTTTAGAGAAGATGCTCAATCAACGAAGCTTCTCAATCAGCAAAGCTCCTCAATCAACGAAGCTTCTCAATCAGCAAATCTACTCAATCTTGAACCCTTAGCACTCCAACCTCAGCATCATATGATTCTTTGTATCAAACAATCTCCCAACACAGGTAATCAATTTGATCGAGGCCGAAGTCAATCCAGCGAGCTTCCCTGAAAACACAGCTATTCCGTAAGGAACAGGTAGACCAAAGCATAGCCAATGGAGATATCAAACAAGAAACAGTTTGCTAGAGATGATTAGCATAACGTATTTGAAGAACAAATGGTCAACCGACTCATTCTTGAACAAAAAAGACAAAACCTGTCTTCCACATGGAATGCTTGTTCAAGTTATATCTAGTAAGAGTTTTACTGAGAGGCACAATAAGCTTTCATATCACAGGTGTATCATATAAGGATGTTGCTACGTAGCGGCGCCGCACCGGCAGATTCCTGTGCGACGGCCCATTAATGGGTTTAAACAGCCTAAGCAGCGCGCGTAATGAAATGGCCCACGCGCTCCTCCGCAGAACGTAATTAGTTCACCTAACACCGCTCGAGTACATGCAGTAGTACTAGTAGCTTTTGCACCCGACATCTACACAGCTAGCTGCAGCAACAAAAAGCTACTAGCTACACTAGTTAGCTCCAGATTCTTGTATGCACCTAATGTATAAAAATAACTATCATTTTATTTTTACAAACTCAACAGGTTTATTGATAACCCTCCGGTTTAAAAAAAATAACTACTCCATTTTGCTTAGCAATAATATCTCAAGTATCAAATTATTTGAAAATATGTACCATGTTCTCACTAGCTACCAATTTTTTTTAGGACCGCCACTAGACTTATTGTTTTGAAGCTCCACTAGCTACCAAATTATTTTGAAGGTAGCTACTGGGCTTCCCAACTCAGATTTAGCTGCTAGATTTTTCTGAACATTTACTGGATTCTAACTATCTAGCTGCCAGATTGTTTCGGAGGAAGTTATTAGGCTCCGTGATTCAGCGGCCAGATTGTTCTGAACACTTACCAGGTTCAGAGCGACTAGCTACCAAATTCTTTTGAAGGCAACAACTAGACTCTCTGATTTAGCTCCCACATGGTTCTGAAAACTTTCCAGGTTCCGACTACCTAGCTACTGGATTCTTTTGAAGGCAACAACTAGGCTCTCTGATTCAGCTCCCACGTTGTTCCGGAGTAGCTATCATATTCTTTCGAAGTCAGCTACTATGCAATTCAAATTCAGCTGTTGCCCTGAGCACTTACCAGGTTCAAAAACCTAGCTACCAGATTCTTTAGAAAGCACATAGAAAATTCTTCAGAAACTACTACAATGCTCTTAAAATGTTTACTTTCCCTGGTGGGATGCATCAATTAATTTGGGCCAGCGGTGTACAGGTTTTTCAGATAGCCTTTCGTGTTGTTTATAACTTTTTTTTTTCTACAAAATTGCTTAGAAACCACTGTCAACGTTTCAGAAGGTGAACAATATAGTCATGCATGTAAAAAATCTGCGATTTTAGAAGTGGTCATGAGAGAGCGCGCCGCTCAAAGTAAAAACCACGAAGAAAAAAATATCAGCAATAGAAAAAGGTAAACATTGTTTGTACCACATACACCTACTACAGCGAACATCGCAGCAAACAGTGAGCATTTGTACTATAGCACTATTGTATGCACTGCACGAGTGTTTCTGTCAAGAGCATTTCAAAGCCGCACAGAAATCGCTGTGCATGCACTCTAGCGTGCCGCCGCATGGAACAGGGCGCGTGCGGCGCCTCTAACTAGCTTTTCCCAACATTGTTTGTACCACATACACCTACTACAGCGAACATCGCAGCAAACAGTGAGCATTTGTACTATAGCACTATTGTATGCAGTGCACGAGTGTTTCTGTCAAGAGCATTTCAAAGCCGCATAGAAATCGCTGTGCATGCACTCTAGCGTGCCGCCGCATGGAACAGGGCGCGTGCGGCGGCTCTAACTAGCTTTTCCCATCATATAAACAATCCCAACATTTCAGACTACTGCATTTGATTGATGAGCATAGTTAACATACCGTAATCAGATGTCCGAATCTATGAGTCCTTGTTCATACATGGCCTGCTGGAACTCATAAAACAGCCTTGGCAAAGAATAAGATATGATAGAGGCCATCTGTTCATATTCGAAAAGTTTTTCGCCCTCGGCATTTATTGAGTGGTCAATCAGATGCTGGCTACAGTTCCTCCCGTAATCAATCAATACACCTTCCCCGGACCGTTGATACAGGTCCCTTTTGTTTTCGTAGACTTGCATCAGGTGTGAGTAACATGGTATGCTGAAGTTACATAACGCATATGTATGAGTAATAAGATATTCTGTGTGAGACCAATATAACATGTTGATGCGGATAAATGCTGCTACATGGTTATAAATTCGTTATGTACTTGAGCCAATTTGCAAAACATAACCCCAACACTGCAACATCTAACCATTAAAGGCCACTGAATTTAACAAATCATACCTACGCTATTCTGAATTTAACAGAACTAAGGTGCAATAAGCAAATAAGTAGATCCCTTGTTGTAACATCGTAATGGTTCTAAAAGCATGTTCGTGTTTAATAAAGTTCGGGACCAGCCATCTTGATTATCTTACAGAAATAAGTCCATGGAACTAAGACAGATGACAAGTGAGAAACTACAGAGGCCAACATATCAACATGTTCAGAAGTCAGAACTATACCTCCACTTGTAGATCAGTCTTCAGCCAAGACTGCTCCTTAGTAGCCTCTGATAATAGACATATTTTAAGAGAAATCAGTTCAGGCGCGAAGTGGCCAAAGCAGGGAGCATGGTGGAAATCAAATCGGACCTGCTGTCATCTTAAGGTTGGCGAAGCTGCCGTACGTGCCACCCCCAGCATCCGACGAGGGCTTGGGGTTCGTGGGCTTCCCGTTCGTCGAGGTCGGTCCCGCGAGGGATCGGAACCCCTTGAGGCTCCTGACCCCGGAGAACCCCAGCTCTCCCAGCTCCTGCATCCTGTCGCCGAACCCTAGGTTTTGCCGAGTGCGGGGAGAAGGGATCTGCGGCCAGAGACGGGGGCGGATTTAGATGGTGTAGCGAAAATTCTGGAGGTCGATGGGGTTTAACTAACCACTGGATGAGGCAATGCTCGTACCTGAGAATCCGAGATCCGAAATCGCCGACGGGGATGAGGCAGCAGGGACGCGACGAGGCTTGATGAAGGGAACGGCGATGGCGGTGGCGACGCGCGGGAGAGGCGAGGATGGAGGGTTTTGCCGAGTGCGGGGAGAAGGGATCTGCGGCCAGAGACGGGGGCAAATTTAGATGGTGTAGCGAAAATTCTGGAGGTCGATGGGGTTTAACTAACCACTGGATGAGGCAATGCTCGTACCTGAGAATCCGAGATCCGAAATCGCCGACGGGGATGAGGCAGCAGGGACGCGGCGAGGTTTGATGAAGGGAACGGCGATGGCGGTGGCGACGCGCGGGAGAGGCGAGGGTGGAGGGTTATGCGTCGGCGGTGATGCGGCACGGCGGCTGCTCTAGGGCACGTCACGGCAGCTGCTCGTCACGGCTGCTGCTGTAGGGCGCGGCACGGAGAAGATGGGGAGGGGAAGAGGAATGGAAGGTACTGGAGAGACGGTGGGGTGGGGGAGATGGGGTTTTCACACGAGCATCGCCGCGCCGCCTTATTTGGGCCTATTGGCTTGTTTTCATTTCGTGGGCCCCTTTCGAATGCATTCAGTCCGTGTCTCTTGTGCTACATGGTACTTTTCGGCCATCCGATCCAGCACTTAGAGCACCTCCATCCGCGTCTCTTTCGAATGCATTCAGCACCTTTTTTTATTATTTGGATGGTGTTATTCAGTCTAGCGGCGTTCTCGGTTTCTCGTTTTCTCGGAAAAAAGGGTTTAAATTCATTCGGAGAGCCCAGATCATCCCGGCCCCCTGAGGCGTGCTCGGGAAGTTCGGACGAAACAAATACGCGTGAAACATTGAGCGGGCCCACCGTGTCGACCACAGAAAGGCTAGTTCCCTCAATTTTTTCGTTTTCCCTCTAAAATGCACCGCACTCCAAGGTCTCCCTCGACCCAAGCTGCTCACGTTTGACCGGGAAATCGTCTCCGCCGCCGATTCGTGGTCTCGCCGGAGGCCTGCTCGTCAAGTCCGGGAGCCTCGTCCTCGCCGGCGTCACGGGGAACTGCCACGCCATCGCTGGTAAGTCCACCGGACTTGTAGAAAATAACTTAGCTAGTTTCGGCTACTTAAGCGTTTTACCATATGCATGCAACCGGAAACATGTCCACTAGCTCACCTAGGTTCACCGATAGTTCTTCGAATAGCCCACAGCCAAACTCCACAGAACCAACCTTCATTGAGCCATTAGCATTCCTTCCGCCCAACATTTCTGATATTAGACTAGCTCAACCTTTCTCCGCCTCTTCTAGTAATATTCTCGGTCGAATCCCAACAGTAGAAGAGATCCAGGCGGTGATAGAAGGGTAGACTAGGATGGCAACTAAGGTACAAGAATTCGAGCAGAAGAAAGGTTCGAATGCCCGAAACCGTGAAGGCGAGAAGGGTCAACGGTGGCCCAGCTAAGTCACGGATTCGGAACTCAAAGCCTTCGTAAAAGAAGGGTTCATTGCTCCGGACACATGGAGTTTTCATAAGGATTCAAGTACTCCGACCCGGAACCCGATGAACGCGTCTTCACCAAATCCTGAGTGGAGTGCGGCCTTTCTCTTCCTCCCTCCGAGTTCTTCTTATCAGTGCTTAGCACTTATGGCCTCCAGCCTCACAACATATGCCCCAATTCATTTCCCCTCCTCTCCAATTTCGTGACTCTTTGCGAGGGTCACCTCGGAATCCATCCAGACATTCACCTCGGCAATTCTTCTACCTAGTCAAGAAGGAGACCAAGGATAAGGTCATGGTAAATTGCGAAAGCATGACGTTCGTGCTCCGCCCCCAAAGGATATTTCCGGCTCTTGCTTCTCATGAGTCCGTCCGGTATTGGAATGCCGAATGTTCTACGTGAAGAACGTGTCAGTTCCGGGCGTCCACGACGGCCTCCCCGCATTTGTCAACAACCCTCCGGAGGAGCTGGCCAGCTGGAGTCTCATCCCCGCCCTTGCCCGGTATCCGGAACTGGACAAGACTGCTCGGAGGATCTCTTGGCTAGTCCATGACGGTTTAACCGGAATGGACTTAACCTTGAGTTGATTCACCCGCCGGATCCAGCCACTCAAGTACAATAAGCGGCTAATCTGCGAATACTCCGGGGGTCGATGACCAGCTGCGGGTGACCCGGGACAATCTGTCAACGGATTCTCTGAACAAGAGGATCCGGACACTCGTGAAGATTGGCCGGGGAGAGGGTTGGAGGTGCTTGGCGGAGCTGGGGTGGTAGGGCCAATGGCTGGACACGTCTTCAAACAAGAGGATCCGGACACCCAGAAGCCCATCACAAATTATTTGAAGACGTCTCCGGCCATTGGCCCTACCACCCCAGCTTCGCCAAGCACCTCCAACCCAGCTCCCCAACCACCTTCGCCTGAAGCTCAACCCTCCCCCGATCCTGCTGCCAACGCTCAAGTGGAAATTATCCCAGTGAGCGGCGAGAAAGGAGGCGGAAGCTGCTCCGCTGCGAAGCGAACTGCTCCGGAAGAGCCCCAAGGCCAGGGTCCACAGGAGGCGGAAGTCAATTCTTATGACAAGGCTGAAGCTACGGCTAAGGATACCATTGGATTTCCGACTATTTTTGGTGATCCCTCTGACCTCTTTTCCACTCCGAAGGCATACTCCTACAAGTTGTTCAATAAGCTCACGGAGATGGAGAAATGGAAGCTCGAACAAGACCCTACTGAACTCCATGCTAAACAATGGATGGGGTAAAGCTGATATTGAATCTTCTGAGATTCAAAATCACAAAGAAGAGGTCAGCGAGTTCTTCGACCAACTCCTCATCAAACGCAAGGTAAACCGATATTCCCAGTAGCCCCAAGTGTCTAGGCGAAAACTTAGTAATAGTTAGCACCTTGATAATTTGAGTAAACTAAACTGTGAATTTTTTTAAAGCGTCATGGTAGCCCCCAAGCGTTATGGCGGAAAACATTTCCGGCAATGATGCTTCGAAAGGATCTACACTTAAATATATATGCATTCGGAACTTATTCCTTCTCTGTCACTATTATAGGAACAACAAGCGCTGCACTACGAGCTCCATAAGAATATCGTTGTACAGCGTCGCGTTACCCTTAGTCAGGCGGATAAAATTCATGATGCCAAGGATAGGATTGCGGAGCTGGAAAAGCTATTGGCGGAGGAGCAAGGTACGTTTCCGACCAATTTGCAATTATTCTAGATTTCCGACTTTGAACTGACTTTATTTATTTGAACAGGTGCATCAACTTCTTTGGCCACTGCTTCCTCAGAACTGGAAGCCCTGCGCTCCGCCCATAAAGACCTGGAGTCTAAGCTGAAGGAGGTGAAAGAAGCGGGAGCTTCCTGAGAAGCAACTGACCGAAAAGAACTCTGAGTTCATTCGCGAAAAAGCTGATCTGGTGGAAACCTTACTGGACTCAAAGCGGTACCAGAGCGGTACCGAAGAGGTACTACCGTAACTAGTTACGGTACTTGAGCGGTACCGTGGGCGGTACTACCGCTTGCAAGCGGTACTACCGCTCATGGTACCGTAGAGGTACCGTAACGAGTACTGTGGGACAAAAACGTGGGAAACCTCAGAGCGGTACCAGTAGGGGTAGCGGTACTTGATGACCCACAAGTATAGGGGGTGTATCGTAGTACTTTCGATAAATAAGAGTGTCGAACCCAACGAGGAGCAGAAGGTGTTGACAAGCAGTTTCGATGAAGGATTCACTGTAAATGCTCACAGACAAGTATTCATGGGGTTTTGATATAGCAGATGAATAAAGTACAAGTAAGTAAAATGCGAGAGAAATAATTGCAGCAAGTGGCCCAATCCTTTTTAGCACAAAGTACAAGCCGGTTTGTTTACTTATAATGACCAAACGTTCTTTAGGACACACGGGAATTTAGTCTAGTGCTTTCGCTTCATATAGCTGATTAATCTTCATTGTTTTGATATGTGTTGTGTGGGTGAACCTATGCTAATGCACCGCCCTTCCTAGGACTAATACATACTTGTGATTATACCCCTTGCAAGCATCCGCAAATACAAGAAAGTAATTAAGATAAATCTAACCACAACCTTAAACTCTGAGATCCTGCTATCCCTCCTGCATCGATATATGATACGTCTCCGACGTATCGATAATTTCTTATGTTCCATGCCACATTATTGATGATATCTACATGTTTTATACACATTGATGACCCACAAGTATAGGGGGTGTATCGTAGTATCTTCGATAAGTAAGAATGTCGATCCCAACGAGGAGCAGAAGGTGTTGACAAGCAGTTTCGATGAAGGATTCACTGTAAATGCTCACAGACAAGTATTCGGGGGGTTTTGATGTAACGGATGAATAAAGTACGAGTAAGTAAAATGCGAGAGAAATAATTGCAGCGAGTGGCCCAATCCTTTTTAGCACAAAGGACAAGCCGGTTTGTTTACTTATAATGACCAAACGTTCTCGAGGACACATGGGATTTTAGTCTAGTGCTTTCGCTACATACAGATGATTAATCTTCATTGTTTTGATAAGTGTTGTGTGGGTGAACCTATGCTAATGTACCGCCCTTCCTAGGACTAATACATACATGTGATTATACCCCTTGCAAGCATCCGCAACTACAAGAAAGTAATTAAGATAAATCTAACCACGGCGTTAAACTGCGAGATCCTGCGATCCCTCCCGCATCGATATACCAACGGGGGTTTAGGTTTCGTCACTCCGGCAACCCCGCAATTGGCAAACGAATACAAGATGCATTCCCCTAGGCCCATAAAGGTGAAGTGTCGTGTAGTCGACGTTCACACGACACCACTAGAAGAATAACACCACAACTTAAATATCATAACATTGAATATTACTCAACCATAGTTCACTACTAACATTTAGACTTCACCCATGTCCTCAAGAACTAAACGAACTACTCACGAGACATCATATGGAACATGATCGGAGGTGATATGATGATGAATAACAATCTGAACATAAATCTTGGTTCAATGGTTTCACTCAATAGCATCAACAACAAGTAGAAATCAGTATCGGGAGAGTTTCCCCTATCAAACAATCAAGATCAAACCCAAATTGCTACAGCGGTGACGATGTCCAGCGGTGGAGATGGTGGTGATGATGGTGGAGATGATGATGATGGTGATGGAGATGATGTCCAGCTCGATGGCGGTGACGATGGCGTCGATTTCCCCCTCCGGGAGGGAATTTCCCCGGCGGATTCCTGCCCGCCGGAGAGCTCTTTCTCTCTCGGTGTTCTCCGCCCGCAGAGGCGGGCCGTAACCCTTCGTGAGGATTCCTCTCGTGGCTTAGGTCTTCGGGACGAAGGGTTTCGCGAAGAAAAGGAGGCGAAAGGGGCCGAGGGGGCTCCACACCACATGGTGGCGCGGCCGGAGCCATGGGCCGCGCCACCCTATGGTGTGGGCCCACCCCGGGTCCAGCTGGCTCCCCTTCCGGCTTCCTCCGTCATCCGGAAAAATAGGATTTTTGGTAAAACTCCCTTCCACGAGTTGATCTTCCGAAATATTGCATCTCGACGGTGCTTTTTCCAGCGAGAATCTCGGCTCCGGTGCTTGATCCCCAAATAATCATGAAACATGCAAAATAGATGAAATAACATAAGTATTGTGTCCCAATATGAAATATATCAATGAATAACGAGCAAATTATGATATAAAATAGTGATGCAAATTGGACGTATCAACTCCCCCTAAGCTTAGACTTCGCTTGTCCCCAAGCGAAACTGAACTTAGTAAACAGGACCACATGTTTATGGAGTGAAGAGTCGATAAATAAAATACGGACAAGAAGCATCATATTCATTCACACAAGACATTATAGTAAACAACTTCCTCATATAACTCAACTTGAAACAAGTATAAGGTAATCACAAATAAAGGCGCATAAGAAATCATAATTGGTGATGGCAAACTTTGTTCTTGGTCAGAGAACATTTAACAAATTATACTTATCTATTGAGCAGCGCTCTCATATTCAAAGCTTATGGTAAACTTGCATACTCAATCATATTAATCATTGATGGCTTTCAAAGCTATATTCATTCAGGTAAAACTTGTACCAAACAAGGAAGAGTAAAGACATGATGAAGCAAATCACAATATAATAGTTTGATCACAACAACTCAAATGCTTGCTTGAGATGGAGGGAAATAGGTTTACTGACTCAACATAAAGTAAAAGACAAGCCCTTCGCAGAGGGAAGCAGGATTAAATCATGTGCTAGAGCTTTTTCAGTTTTGAAATCATATAAAGAGAATAAAAGTAAAGTTTTGAGAGGTGTTTGTTGTTGTCAACGATCGGTAGCGGGTACTCTAACCCCCTTGCCAAACAGACCTCCAAAGAGCGGCTCCCATGAAGGACGTTATCTCTACCAGCAAGATAGATCATCCCTCTTCTCTTTTGTTTACACATGTACTTTAGTTTATTTAAGGATGACACTCCCCCAACCTTTGCTTACACAAGCCATGGCTAACCGAATCCTCGGGTGCCTTCCAACAATCTCATACCATGGAGGAGTGTCTATTGCAAAATTAAGTTGCTTACCGATGAATCGGGGCAAAACACGTGAAGAGAATTATTAATGAAAGTTGATTAATTGGGGGCTGGGAACCCCGTTGCCAGCTCTTATTGCAAAATTATAGGATAAGTGGATGAAGCCACTAGTCCTTTAGTGGAGGCTGCCTAACAAGACTGAAAGATAAAACACCACATACTTCCTCATGAGCTACAAAACATTGACACAAATAAGAAGTAATAAGTTTTGAATTGTTTAAAGGTAGCACATGAAGTATTTACTTGGAATGGCAGAAATTACCATGCATTAGGTAGGTATGGTGGACACAAATGGCATAGGTTTGGGTTCAGGTTTGGATGCACGAGAAGTATTCCCTCTCAGTACAGGTCTTTGGCTAGCAAGGTTAATTAGCAAGCATAGGAGTTGAGGGAAACAAACAAATATACATGTGATAGAAACAATCATGCATCTTACTTGTAAGCACAAACCGTTTTAACTCTAGAATACTAAGCAAAGAACTGATAAGGAAGATAATAACATCTTCTACATGTATTTCCTCTATTCTCCTTAAACTCAAAGTGTTGTTGCTATTGACCATTGCTAAGTTTGCCAAAACCAAATAGATTTACTTAATGCTCCCAAAGTGGTACCAATACTAAAATCAAGATCAATCATATAGTAGAAATTGCAAACTAAAATAAGGTGTGCAATATGTAAATAATAAGACTTCTCATTAATATTCCATAACGATAACTCACACCAAGGGATACATAGACAAACTAAAGGAGAGATACTTCCACACCGCAACCCATCTTATACGATAACTTCCCTACTCATGATATGACACTACTTGATAGTAAAAAGTAAAAGGTAATGATAATGTGATACCGCGGCACTCCCCCAAGCTTGGAACAAACCAAGGGGATGCCAATACCGATGATGAATTACTCCTTTGGCGATGGTGGTGATGAATTCCTGTCTTCAGACTTCCAAGATAGAGGCTCCCCATCAACAAATGACATCTTGGTCTCGGGAATCCTGAAACTAGCAGCACGGCTTATATGTTTGAACCTGTTTTCATACTCACAGTTCTGATTATGAATGTCATAGAGTTGAGCTTGGAGTTTGTTGGTGGTGTCGTGAAGTGAGAGGATGTCGCCCCATAGCTTTGTAGTCTCCTTCTCGTGTTCAGCAATGAGTTCAGACACAATCTTGTGGAAGATATCCACTTCACGCTCGGCCATCTTCTTGTAATTGAAGACCTCTTGTTCTAGCTTCTCCATCCTGTCTTCCAAGCTTCCTTCTCCTTTGGGACCTTGAACATC
This sequence comes from Lolium rigidum, assembly GCF_022539505.1. Classification (NCBI taxonomy): domain Eukaryota; kingdom Viridiplantae; phylum Streptophyta; class Magnoliopsida; order Poales; family Poaceae; genus Lolium; species Lolium rigidum. Next base: position 286,610,886 of record NC_061509.1, on the reverse strand, counting down.
TTTGATCTGCAGTTTTCCCTCGATGAGCATCAACTCCTTTGGGTGCATCCTCAGCTCCTCCATGTACAAGTTGCCAACATCCTTGCAGAAACAGCTCGAAACAAAACACGTCGAGAAAACGATATACGGACCTCCAGGGGTCCGGGGGATTTTATAATAAAAAAATTCAGAACAATCAGAAAGTACCAGGTCGAACCAGAGGCGGAAAGGGGCGATGAGGCGGTGCCACCATAGGTCGGCGCGGCCAGGCTGGGGCCCGCGCCGGCCTGTGGTGCCACGCCCTCGTGCGTCCTTTCCACTCCGTTTCGATCTCGTAATGTTTCATATTTTCCAAAAACAGCAAAAATATTGTTCGGAAAGTAAATCGCGAACTTTTCATTACCAGTATTGTTACCTATTCAAAGTTGAGTTCTGGCGTTCTGTCAATTTGTCCCTTGATGAAAGCCTCCGGTGTTTCCACTTGAATAATATCAACATCAACATTATAAGAATCACCTGAGATATAATGCTTGAGTCTTTGTCCATTCACCACCTGCGTAGCATTGCCTTGGAGAGAGCTAATTTTAATTGCTCCTGAACGATACACCTCCTCAACAACATACGGTCCTTCCCATTTTGAGAGTAGTTTCCCTGCAAAGAGTCTGAGACGAGACCGATACAATAGGACTTTATCCCCAACATTAAACTCTCTCTTGATAATCCTTCTATCATGCCATTTTTTAACTTTTTCTTTAAAGAGTTTAGCATTTTCATAAGCTTCACTTCTCCATTCATCTAGAGAACTTAATTGCAGCAACCTCTTATTACCGGCAAGTTTAGGATCTTTATTTAACTCTCTAACAACCCAATAAGCTTTGTGTTCTAGTTCTAAAGGTAAATGACAAGCTTTTCCGTAAACCATTTTATAAGGTGACATTCCCATGGGGTTTTTATAAGCAGTTCTATAAGCCCATAGTGCATCCTTCAATTTACTAGCCCAATTCTTTCTAGATTTATTAACGGTCTTCTGCAAAATAGATTTAATTTCTCTATTCGATAATTCTACTTGACCACTAGTTTGAGGGTGATAAGCGGAAGCAATTCTATGATTAATACCATACCTAGCAAGAGTCTTTCTAAAACCTCCATGAATAAAATGAGAACCTCCATCAGTCATAATATATCTAGGAACTCCAAATCTAGGAAAAATAATATCTAAAAGCATTTTTAAAGAGGTCTCACCATCAAGCACTTTTTGTAGGTATGGCTTCCACCCATTTAGTAACATAATCAACGAGCAACAAGTATATGCGTGTTACCTTCCGAAGAGGGAAATGGTCCCATGAAGTCAAATCCCCAACAATCAAATGGTTCAATAACAAGAGTATAATTCATAGGCATTTCATTGCGTCTGGAGATATTACCAACCCTTTGACATTCATCACAAGATAAAATAAACTTCCTTGCATCTTTGAAGAGAGTTGGCCAATAAAAACCTGATTGTAGAACCTTTTGTGCGGTTCTTTCTCCGGCGTGATGTCCTCCATAAGCACTGCCATGACATTTACTCAATATCTCTTGTTGTTCATATTCGGGAACACACCTTCGCAGAATACCGTCCACTCCTTCTTTATATAAGTGTGGGTCATCCCGAAATAGTGCCTCAAGTCATAAAAGAATTTCCTCCTTTGCTGAGCTGAAAAGGTTGGAGGCAAGTACTTGGAAACAATAAAGTTAGCATAATCAAGCATACCAAGGACTGCTCTCGCGAGCTCACCTTTATTGCAGCCAATTGTTCATTTGGAAAACTATCATTAACAGGAACAGGATCATAAGCAATATTTTCCAATCTAGACAAATTATCTGCAACAGGATTATCAGCACCTTTCCTATCTACAATATGTAAATCAAATTCTTGCAAGAGAAGTACCCATCTAATAAGCCTTGGCTTAGCATCTTTCTTTGTCATAAGGTATCTAATTGCAGCATGATCAATATGAATCGTAACTTTTGAATCAACAATATAAGATCTAAATTTATCACAAGCAAAGACTACAGCTAACAATTCTTTTTCGTAGTAGCATAATTTCTTTGAGCAGCATCAAGAGTTTTACTAGCATAATGAATAACATTTAATTTTTTATCTACTCGCTGTCCAAGAACAACGCCTACAAAGAAAATCACTAGCATCACACATAACTTCAAAAGGTAAATTCCAATCAGGAGCAGTTGTTAAGGCTTTCTTTAGAGTTTCAAAGGCTTCCTTACAATCATCATCAAAAACAAAAGGTACATCTTTTTGAAGAAGATTAGTAAGAGGCTTTGAAATCTTGGAGAAATCTTTAATAAATCTCCTATAAAACCCAAGCATGACCAAGAACACTACGAATACCTTTAACATCCCTCGGATAGGGCATCTTCTCAATAGCTTCAACTTTAGCTCTATCAACTTCAATACCTCTCTCGAAATTTTATGTCCCAATACAATTCCTTCATTAACCATAAAGTGGCATTTCTCCAAATTAAGAACAAGGTTAGTTTCTTCACATCTCTGCAAAACTTTATCAAGGTTTCGCAAGCAACTATCAAAAGAATTCCCGTAGACGGAAAAATCATCCATGAATACTTCCACAATACTCTCACAAAAGCCATGAAAAATAGCAGACATGCATCTTTGAAAAGTAGCAGGAGCATTACATAAACCAAAAGGCATACGCCTATAAGCATAAGTTCCATAGGGACAAGTAAAAGTGGTTTTCTCTTGATCTTTAGCTTTAACAGCAATTTGTGAAAACCCAGAATAACCATCAAGAAAACAAAAATGAGTATTTTTAGACAATCTTTCTAACATTTGATCAATAAATGGTAAAGGATAATGATTTTTCTTAGTAACCTTATTAACTTTCCGAAAATCAATGCACATTCTATAACCTACAACTACTCTTTGAGGTATAAGCTCATCATTATCATTAGGCACAACAGTTATTCCTCCTTTCTTAGGAACGCAATGCACAGGACTAACCCATCTACTATCAGCAATAGGATATATAATACCAGCTTCAAGAAGTCGTAATACCTCATTTCTTACCACATCCTTCATCTTAGGAATTAGACGACGCCGAGGTTCAACAACAAGCTTCGCATCATCTTCCATATTAATGGCATGTTGGCAAATAGAGGAGAAATCCCCTTCAAGTCATCAAGAGTATAGCCAATAGCACCTCGGTGTTTCTTCAATATTTGCAATAATCTTTCTTCTTCAAACTCGTAAGCTTAGAACTAATAATAACAGGATATATTTTCTTATCATCAATATGAGCATATTTAAGATTATCGAGCAAAGGCTTTAAATCAAAAATAGGATCTTCCTTTGGTGGCTGTGTTGTACCCAAGTCTTCCACCGGTAAATCATGCTTGAGAATAGGTTGGCGAAGAAAAATCTCCTCAAGCTCATCTCTTTCTTTCCTAAAAACTTCACTCTCGCTATCCTCCAAATGTTGCTGTAAAGGATTATTAGGAACAAAAATAATAGATGCACACTGCTCCATTTTAAAATCATTACTAGGCAAATCAGCTTTATAAGGAGTTTTGGTAAATTTAGAGAAGTTAAACTCATAAGATTCACCAGCAAATTTAGTCAAAATTTTCTCTTTCTTGCAATCTATAATAGCTCCACAAGTATTTAGAAAGGGTCTACCAAAAATGATAGGACAATAATCACTAGCAAGCAGTAACCAAGTACCAAAAAGTCAGCAGGATATTTAATCTTACCACATAGAACTTCCACATCTCGAACAATACCAATTGGAGAAATAGTTTCTCTATTAGCCAGCTGAATAACCACATCAATATCTTCAAGTTCACAAGAATCAATTTCGTGCATAATCTCCGTGTAAATCTCATAAGGAATAGCACTAACACTTGCACCAATATCACATAAACCATAATAGCAATGATCACCAATTCTAACAGATAGCATAGGAACACTAGCTTGTTTGGGTTTATTAGGATGTGAAACAATATTAGAAGCATCTTCACAGAAAATAATATGACCATCCTCCACATTTTCAGTCACAAGATCTTTAACTATTGCAACAGCAGGTTCAACTTTTATTTGTTCTTCAGGTTCTATAGGTTTCTTTCACTTTTATGAACCGCGCTATTTATAACAGACTACTCCTTCATTTGAGCAGGAAAAGGAGTTTTTTCAATATAAGCTTCAGGAATAACATGATCAGCAGTTTCAACTATAACACATTTATTAATAGATGAATCAATTTTATCTTTATACGGTTCATGATACTTGTCAAAATTCTTCTTAGGCAATTCATAATGAGAGGCAAAAGCTTTATAAAGATTTGCAGCAACTTGAGAATCAAGACCATATATAGCACTCATATTATGAAATTTATCAGTATCCATAAAAGCTTCAATGCATTTATAATCATAAATTATACCTGATTCTCTATCCTTGTCGTTCTCCCAACCTTCGCATTTTCTTGGATCCGATCAAGAAGGTCCCTTTTAAACTCTTCTTTGTTGCGTGTAAATGATCCAGAACAAGAAGTATCCAAGCAAGGTCTTGTCTTGAAAAGAAAGTCTTGCATAGAAATTATCAATAATAACATTACCAGGAAGCTCATGAATGGGGCATTTGAGCATTAAAGACTTCAATCTCCCCCAAGCTTGGGCAATACTTTCTCCATCATGAGGCCAGAAATTATATATGCGGTTCCGATCCTTGTGAATTTCACTTGGAGGATAGAACTTAGAATAAAACCGGGCACAATATCATCCCATTCAAGAGAATCCCCATTATCCAATAATTTATACCAATGCGCCGCTTACCGGACAGCGATAAAGAGAATAGTTTCTTCCTCACTTCATTCATAGCAATACTCGCACATTTGAATAACCCGCATAGTTCATGCAAAAACAAGAATGATCACCGGGATGGACAGTGCCATCCCCTTCATAGCGGTTATCTATAACACGTTCAATAATTTTCATAGGTATTTTATATGGTATTACTTCCTCACCTGGCGCCTCATCCACTACCGTTGCAGTAGTAGTAGATTTCCCAAATAGAAATTGAAGAGAAGATCTCTCCATAATGAATTATAGCAGACAAGCAGAAATAAAATCAGCACAACCAAGTAAAGGTTTTCCTTACCAATTCCACTTACCAATAGCGCTTCACTCCCGACAACGGCGCCGTGAAAATAGTCTTGATGACCCACAAGTATAGGGGGTGTATCGTAGTATCTTCGATAAGTAAGAATGTCGATCCCAACGAGGAGCAGAAGGTGTTGACAAGCAGTTTCGATGAAGGATTCACCGTAAATGCTCACGTACAAGTATTCGTGGGGTTTTGATGTAACATATGAATAAAGTACGAGTAAGTAAAATGCGAGAGAAATAATTGCAGCGAGTGGCCCAATCCTTTTTAGCACAAAGGACAAGCCGGTTTGTTTACTTATAATGACCAAACGTTCTCGAGGACACATGGGATTTTAGTCTAGTGCTTTCGGTACATACAGATGATTAATCTTCATTGTTTTGATAAGTGTTGTGTGGGTGAACCTATGCTAATGTACCGCCCTTCCTAGGACTAATACATACTTGTGATTATACCCCTTGCAAGCATCCGCAACTACAAGAAAGTAATTAAGATAAATCTAACCACAGCCTTAAACTCGAGATCCTCGCGATCCCTCCCCGCATCGATATACCAACGGGTGTTTAGGTTTCGTCACTCCGGCAACCCCGCAATTGGCAAACGAATACAAGATGCATTCCCCTAGGCCCATAAAGGTGAAGTGTCGTGTAGTCGACGTTCACACGACACCACTAGAAGAATAACACCACAACTTAAATATCATAACATTGAATATTACTCAACCATAGTTCACTACTAACATTTAGACTTCACCCATGTCCTCAAGAACTAAACGAACTACTCACGAGACATCATATGGAACATGATCGGAGGTGATATGATGATGAATAACAATCTGAACATAAATCTTGGTTCAATGGTTTCACTCAATAGCATCAACAACAAGTAGAAATCAGTATCGGGAGAGTTTCCCCTATCAAACAATCAAGATCAAACCCAAATTGCTACAGCGGTGACGATGTCCAGCGGTGGAGATGGTGGTGATGATGGTGGAGATGATGATGATGGTGATGGAGATGATGTCCAGCTCGATGGCGGTGACGATGGCGTCGATTTCCCCTCCGGGAGGGAATTTCCCGGCGGATTCCCGCCCGCCGGAGAGCTCTTTTCTCTCTGGTGTTCTCCGCCCCGCGAGGCGGCTGTAACCCTTCGTGAGGATTCCTCTCCGTGGCTTAGGTCTTCGGGACGAAGGGTTTCGCGAAGAAAAGGAGGCGAAAGGGGCCGAGGGGCTCCACACCACATGGTGGCGCGGCCGGGCCATGGGCCGCGCCACCCTATGGTGTGGGCCCACCTCGGGTCCAGCTGGCTCCCCTTCCGGCTTCCTCCGTCATCCGGAAAAATAGGATTTTTGGTAAAACTCCCTTCCACACTTGATCTTCCGAAATATTGCATCCCGACGGTGCTTTTTCCAGCAGTAATCCCGGCTCCGTGCTTGATCCCCAAATAATCATGAAACATGCAAAATAGATGAAATAACATAAGTATTGTGTCCCAATATGAAATATATCAATGAATAACAGCAAATTATGATATAAAATAGTGATGCAAATTGGACGTATCACACATTATATGTCGTATTTATGCATTTTCCGGCACTAACCTACTAACGAGATGCCGAAGAGCCAGTTGCTGTTTTCTGCTGTTTTTGGTTTCAGAAATCCTAGTAAAGAAATATTCTCGGAATTGGACGAAATCAACGCCCGTGGTCCTATTTTTGCACGAAGCTTCCGGAAGACCGAGGGGGAAAGGAAGTGGGGCCACGAGGCGCCGACACAACAGGGCGGCGCGGCCCGGCCCCCGGCCGCGCCGGCTCGGCGTGTGGGGCCCTCGTGTGGCCCCCGCGTTGCCCTTCCGCCTACTTAAAGTCTTCGTCGCGAAACCCCCGCACCGAGAGCCACGATACGGAAAACCTTACCGAGACGCCGCCGCCGCCAATCCCATCTCGGGGATTTCGGAGATCACCTCCGGCACCCTCGCCGGAGAGGGGATTCATCTCCTGAGGACTCTTCACCGCCATGGTCGCCTCCGGGAGTGATGAGTGAGTAGTTCACCCCCGGACTATGGGTCCATAGCAGTAGCTAGATTGTTGTCTTCTCCTCATTGTGCTTCATTGTCTGGATCTTGTGAGCTGCCTAACATGATCAAGATCATCTATCCGTAATTCTATATGTTGTGTTTGTCGGGATCCGATGGATAGAGAATACTATGTTATGTTGATTATCAATCTATTACCTATGTGTTGTTTATGATCTTGCATGCTCTCCATTATTAGTAGAGGCTCGGCCAAGTTTTTGCTCTTAACTCCAAGAGGGAGTATTTATGCTCGATAGTGGGTTCATGCCTCCATTAAATCTGGGACAGTGACAGAAAGTTCTAAGGTTGTGGATGTGCTGTTGCCACTAGGGATAAAACATTGATGCTATGTCTAAGGATGTAGTTATTGATTACATTACGCACCATACTTAATGCAATTGTCTGTTGTTTTGCAACTTAATACTGGAAGGGGTTCGGATGATAACCTCGAAGGTGGACTTTTTAGGCATAGATGCATGCTGGATAGCGGTCTATGTACTTTGTCGTAATGCCCAATTAAATCTCACAATACTCATCATATCATGTATGTGCATGGTCATGCCCTCTCTATTTGTCAATTGCCCGACTGTAATTTGTTCACCCAACATGCTATTTATCTTATGGGAGAGACACCTCTAGTGAACTCGTGGACCCCGGTCCATTCTTTTACATCGAGTACAATCTACTGCAATACTTGTTCTCATCGTTTTCTCGCAAACAATCATCATCCACACTATACATCTAATCCTTTGTTACAACAAGCCGGTGAGATTGACAACCTCACTGTTTCGTTGGGGCAAAGTACTTTGGTTGTGTTGTGCAGGTTCCACGTTGGCGCCGGAATCTCTGGTGTTGCGCCGCACTATATCCTGCCGCCGTCAACCTTCAACGTGCTTCTTGGCTCCTCCTGGTTCGATAAACCTTGGTTTCGTTCTGAGGGAAAACTTGCTGCTGTGCGCATCATACCTTCCTCTTGGGGTTCCCAACGAACGTGTGAGTTACACGCCATCAATATACCAACGGGGGTTTAGGTTTCTGTCACTCCGGCAACCCCGCAATTAGCAAACGAATACAAGATGTATTCCCCTAGGCCCATAAATGGTGAAGTATCATGTAGTCGACGTTCACATGACACCACTAGAAGAATAACACCACAACTTAAATATCATAACATTGAATACTAACCAACATACTTCACTACTAACATTTAGACTTCACCCATGTCCTCAAGAACTAAATGAACTACTCACGAGACATCATATGGAACATGATCAGAGGTGATAAGATGATGAATAACAATCTGAACATAAACCTTGGTTCAATGGTTTCACTCAATAGCATCAATAACAAGTAGAAATCAATACCGGGAGAGTTTCCCCTATTAAACAATCAAGATCCAACCCTAATTGTTACAGCGGTGACAAGGTGCAGCGGTGGAGATGGCGGTGATGATGATGAAGATGATGGTGATGATGATGGAGATGATGTCCAGCTCGATAAGGGGGCGATGGCGTCGATTTCCCCCTCCGGGAGGGAATTTCCCCGACGGATTTCAGCCTGCCGGAGAGCTCTTTTCTCTCTGGTGTTTTCCGCTCCGCAGAGGCGGCTGTGACTCTTCGCGATTATCTTCTGGAGCTTAGGTTTTCGGGGCGAAGAAGTACGCAAAGGAGAGGAGGCCAGAGGGGGCTGTGGGCCCCCTCCCCACAAGGCGGCGCGGCCAGGGCAGGGCCCGCGCCGGCCTATGGGGGGGCCCATGGCGGCCCTCCTCGGCCCCTCCTTTTGGCTACCTCCGTCTTCTGGAAAAATAGGATTTTCAGTATAATTCCCGTCAATTGCTGATCTTCCGAAATATTGCATTCTGGACGGTGCTTTTTCCAGTGGAATCCTGACTCCGGTGCGCGATTCTCCAATAATCATGAAACATGCAAAATAGACGAAATAACATAAGTATCATCTCTAAATATGAAAAGATATCAATGAATAACAGTAAATTATGATATAAAATAGTGATGCAAAATGGACGTATCAACTCCCCCCAAGACTTCGCTTGTCCCCAAGCGAAACTGAACTCGGTAAACAAGACCACATGTTTATGGAGGGAAGAGTCGATAAACAAAATACGGACAAGAAGCATCATATTAATTCACACAAGACATTCTAGTGAACAACTTCCTCATATAATTCAACTTGAAACAAGTAAAAGGAAATCACAAATAAAAGTGCATAGGAAATCATAATTGGTGATGGCAAACTTCGTTCTTGGTCAGAGAACAGTTAACAGATTATACTTATCCATTGAGCAGTGCTCTTATATCGAAGCTTATAACAAAACTTGCATACTCAATCATAATAATTTCCTCAATATCATTGATAACCTTCAAAGCTATATTCATTCAGATAAAACTTGTACTAAACAAGGAAGAATAAAAGGCATGATTAAGTAGATCACAATATAGATGGTTGGATCACAACAACTCAATTGCTTGCTTAAGATGGAGGGAAATAGGTTTACCGACTGATCATGAAAGTAAAAGACAGGCCCTTCGCAGAGGGGAGCAGGGATTAAATCATGTGCTAGAGCTTTTTAAGTTTTGAAATCATATAGAGAGCATAAAAGTAAAGTTTTGAGAGGTGTTTGTTGTTGTCAACGAATGGTAGCGGGTACTCTAACCCCCTTGCCAAACAGACTTCCAAAGAGCGGCTCCCATGAAGGACGTTATCTCTACCAGAGAAGGTAGATCATCCCTCTTCTCTTTTGTTTACACATGTACTTTAGTTTATTTAAGGATGACACTCCTCCCAACCTTTGCTTTCTCAAGCCATGGCTAACCGAATCCTCGGGTGCCTTCCAACATTTCACATACCATGGAGGAGTGTCTATTGCAAAATTAAGTTGCTTACTGATGAATCAGGGCAAAACATGTGGAGAGAGTTATTAATGAAAGTTGATTAATTGGGGCTGGGAACCCCGTTGCCAGCTCTTTTTGCAAAATTATAGGATAAGTGGATGAAGCCACTAGTCCATTAATGGAAGCTGCCCAACAAGATTGAAAGATAAAACACCACATACTTCCTAATGAGCTATAAAACATTTACACAAATAAGAGGTAGTAACTTTTGAATTGTTTAAAGGTAGCACATGAAGTATTTACTTGGAATGGCAGAGAAATACCACATAATAGGTAGTTATGGTGGACACTGATGGCATTGGTTTGGTTTAAGGGTTTGGATGCACGAGAAGTATTCCCTCTCAGTACGTGTCTTTGGCTAGCAAGGTTAATTAGCAAGCATAAGAGTTGAGGGAAACAAACAAATATACATGTGATAGAAACAATCATGCATATTCCTTGTAAGCACAAACAATTTTAACTTCAGAATACTAAGCTAGGAACTAACAAGAAAGATAATAACATATCTACACATGTATTTCCTCTTTTCTACTTAAAAACTCAAAGTGTTGTTGCTATTGACCAATGCTAAGTTTGCCAAAACCAAATAGATATACTCAATGCTCCCAAAGTGATACCAATACTAACAACAAGATCAATCATATAATAAAGATTGCAAACTAAAATAAGATGTGCAATATGTAAATGATAAGACTTCTCATTAATATTCCATAACGATAACTCACACCAAGGGATACATAGATAACCAACTAAAGAGAGATACTTCCATACCGCAACACATCTTATATGATAACTTCCCTACTCATGATATGACACTACTTGATAGTAAAAAGGTAAAAGATAGTGATGATGTAATACCGCGGCACTCCCCCATGCTTGGAACAAACCAAGGGGATGCCAATACCGATGATGAATTACTCCTCCGGCGGTGGTGATGAATTCTTCCCATCATCAGACTTCCAAGGAAGAGGCTCTCCATCAACAAACGACATCTTGGTCTCAGGAATCCTGAAACTAGCAGCATAGCTTATGTGTTTAAACCTGTTTTCATACTCACAGTTTTGATTTTGAACATCATAGAGTTGAGCTTGGAGTTTGTTGGTGGTGTCGTGAAGTGAGAGGATATCGTTCCACAGCTTTGCAGTCTCCTTCTCGTGTTCATCAATAAGTTCAGACACGATCTTGTGGAAGATGTCCACTTCACGCTCAACCATCTTCTTGTAGTTGAAGACCTCTTATTCTAGCTTCTCCATCCTGTCTCCAAGCTTCCTTCTCCTTTAAGACCCCGGACATCTTCAATCTGCAACTCTCCATCTACGAGCAACAATTCCTTGCGGTGCATCTTCAACTCGCTCATGTATGGGTTGACGACGTCTTCAAAGAAGCTGTCCTTCGGAGTTCTCGACGAAGACATGGTGTCTCTCGATCAAAACAGATCCTGGCAGAAAACAGCTCGAAACAAAACGCGACGAGAAAACGATATACGGACCTCCAGGAGTCCGGGGGATTATATAGCAGAAATTTTCATGACAAAAGGAAAGTACCAGGTCGAACCAGAGTCGGAGAGGGGCAATGAGGGGCCCTCCTCATAGGGCGGCGCGGCCAGGCCGGGGCCCGCGCCGGCCTATGGGGGCACGCCCTCGTGCGTCTCCTCCACTCCGTTTCGATCTCGTAATTTTTCATATTTTCCAAAAGTTGCAAAAACATTGTTCGGAAAGTTAAACGCGAACTTTTTCTTACCAGAACTGTTACCTATTCAAAGTCGAACTCTGCAGGATCGTCAACTTGGCCTTTGATGAAAGCTTCCGGAGTTACCACTCGAATAACATCAACATCTTCATTATAAGAATCACCGGAGATATAATGCTTGAGTCTTTGTCCATTTACCACTTGTGTGGCATTACCTTGCAGAGAGCTAATTTTAATTGCTCATGAACGATACACCTCATCAATGACATATGGTCCTTCCCATTTTGAGAATAATTTCCCTGCAAAAAATCTGAGACGAGACCGATACAATAGGACTTTGTCCCCAACATTAAATTCTCTTTTGATAATTCTTCTATCATGCCATTTCTTAACTTTCTCTTTAAAGAGTTTAGCATTTTCATAAGCTTCACTTCTCCATTCATCTAGAGAACTTAATTGTAGCAATCTTTTCTTACCGGCAAGTTTAGGATCTTTATTTAGTTCTCTCACAGCCCAATAAGCTTTATGCTCTAGTTCTAAAGGTAAATGACAAGCTTTCCCATAAACCATTTTATACGGTGACATACCCATAGGATTTTTATAAGCAGTTCTATAAGCCCATAGCGCTTCCTTCAATTTAATAGCCCAATTCTTTCTAGATTTATTAACAGTCTTTTGCAAGATAGATTTAATCTCTCTATTTGATAATTCTACTTGCCCACTAGTTTGAGGATGATAAGCAGAAGCAATTCTATGATTAATACCATATTTAGCAAGAGTTTTCCTAAAACCACCATGAATAAAATGAGAACCTCCATCAGTCATAAGATATCTAGGAACTCCAAATCTAGCAAAAATAATATCTAAAAGCATTCTTAAAGAGGACTCACCATCAGCACTTTTCGTAGGTATGGCTTCCACCCATTTAGTAACATAATCAACAGCAACAAGTATATGAGTGTTACCTTCTGAAGAAGGGAAAGGACCCATGAAGTCAAATCCCCAACAATTGAATGGTTCAATAACAAGAGTATAATTCATAGGCATTTCATTGCGTCTGGAGATATTACCAACCCTTTGACATTCATCACAAGATAAAATAAACTTCCTTGCATCTTTGAAGAGAGTTGGCCAATAGAAACCTGATTGTAGAACCTTTTGCGCGGTGATGTCTACGCACGCTTCTATTCCTGTAGACAGTGTTGGGCCTCCAAGAGCAGAGGTTTGTAGAACAGCAACAAGTTTCCCTTAAGTGAATCACCCAAGGTTTATCGAACTCAGGGAGGAAGAGGTCAAAGATATCCCTCTCAAGCAACCCCGCAATCACGATACAAGAAGTCTCTTGTGTCCCCAACACACCTAATACACTTGTCAGATGTATAGGTGCACTAGTTCGGCGAAGAGATAGTAAAATACAAGTGGTATGGATGTATATGAGTGGTAATAGCAATCTGAATAAAATATGGCAGCTGAGTAGAACATGCAGAAGTAAAGATGCAAAGAAGTAAACGCGAGATTTCGATGCTTAGAAACAAGGCCTAGGGATCATACTTTCACTAGTGGACACTCTCAACATTGATCACATAATAAAACCACTCTACACTCTCTTGTTGGATGATGAACACCACTAATTGCGTAGGGCTACAAGAGCACCTCAATGCCGGAGTTAACAAGCTCCACAACATTCGATGTTCATATTTAAATAACCTTAGAGTGCATGATAGATCATTGCAATTACACCAAGTACTAACATAGCATGCACACCGTCACCATCACACTATGAAGGAGGAATAGATCACATCAATACTATCATAGCAATAATTAACTTCATAATCTACAAGAGATTACAATCATAAACTACGCCAAGTACTACATGATGCACACACCGTCACCATTACACCATGAAGGAGGAATAGAATACTTTAATAACATCACTAGAGTAACACATAGATGAATAGTGATACAAAACTCATATGAATCTCAATCATGTAAGGCAGCTCATGAGATCATTGTATTGAAGTACATAGGAGAGAGATTAACCACATAGCTACCGGTACAACCCTTAGCCTCGATGGAGAACTACTCCCTCCTCATGGGAGACAAGCAGCGTTGATGAAGATGGCGGTGGTGTTGATGGAGATGCCTTCGGGGGCACTTCCCCGTCCCGGCGGCGTGCCGGAACAGAGACTCCTGTCCCCCAGATCTTGGCTTCGCGATGGCGGCGGCTCTGGAAGGTTTCTCGTACCGTGGCTTTTCGTCTCGAGGTTTTAGGTCGAGGAGGCTTAAATAGGCGAAGAGGCGGAGTTGGAGGGCTGACGAGGCGGTGACACAATAGGGGGGCGCGGCCCAGGCCCTAGCCGCGCCGCCCTATCATCTGGGCCCACCAGGGCTCCCCTCTGGTGGCTCTCGGGTGTTTTGGAAGCTTCGTGGAAAAATAGGATGCTGGGCATTGATTTCGTCTGATTCCGAGAATATTTCCTTACTAGGATTTCTGGAACCAAAAACAGCAGAAAACAGGAACTGGCCCTTCGGCATCTCGTCAATAGGTTAGTTCCGGAAAACGCATAATAATGACATATAATGTGTATAAAACATGTAGGTATCATCATAGAAGTAGCATGGAACATAAGAAATTATAGATACGTTTGGGACGTATCAAGCATCCCCAAGCTTAGTTCCTACTCGCCCTCGAGTAGGTAAACGATAACAAGGATAATTTCTGAAGTGACATGCTATCATAATCTTGATCATACTATTGTAAAGCATATGAGATGAATGCAGCGATTCGAAGCAATGATGAAGATAATGAGTAAACTAATGAATCATATAACAAAGACTTTTCATGAATAATACTTTCAAGACAAGCATCAATAAGACTTGCATAAGAGTTACTCATAAAGCAATAGATTCTTAGTAAAAGGCATTGAAGCAACACAAAGGATGATTAAGTTTCAGCAATTGCTTTCAACTTGTAACATGTATATCTCATGGATAATTGTCAACACAAAGCAATATAACAAGTGCAATAGGTAAACATGTAAGAATCAATGCACAGTTAACACAAGTGTTTGCTTCTGGGATAGAAAGAATAGGCAAACTGACTCAACATAAAGTAGAAGAATGGCCCTTCGCAGAGGGAAGCATGGATTAAATCATGTGCTAGAGCTTTTTAAGTTTTGAAATCATATAGAGAGCATAAAAGTAAAGTTTTGAGAGGTGTTTGTTGTTGTCAACGAATGGTAGTGGGCACTCTAACCCCCTTGCCAAACAAACTTTCAAAGAGCGGCTCCCATGAAGGACGTTATCTCTACCAAGCAAGGTAGATCATCCCTCTTCTCTTTGTTTACACATGTATTTTAGTTTTATTTATGGTTGACACTCCTCCCAACCTTTTGCTTACACAAGCCATGGCTAACCGAATCCTCGGGTGCCTTCCAACATTCACATACCATGAAGGAGTGTCTATTTGCAAAATTAAGTTGCTTACCGATGAATCGTAGCAAAACATGTGAAGAGAATTATTAATGAAGGTTGATTAATTGGGGTCGGGAACCTCGCGCCAGCTCTTTTTGCATAATTATTGGATAAGCGGATGAAGCCACTAGTCCATTGGTGAAAGCTGCCCAACAAGATTGAAAGATAAAACACCACATACTTCCTCATGAGCTATAAAACATTGACACAAATAAGGAGTAGTAAAGTTTTGAATTGTTTAAAGGTAGCACATGAAGTAATTTACTTTGGAATGGCAGAGAAATACCATGTGGTAGGTAGGTATGGTGGACACAAATGGCATAGTTTTTGGCTCAAGGATTTGGATGCACGAGAAGAATTCCTCTCAATACAAGGCTAGGCTAGCAAGGTTGTTTGAAGCAAACTCAAGTATAAAATGGTGCAGCAAAGCTTACATATGAACATATTGCAAGCATTATAAGACTTTACATCGTCTCCTTGTTGTTCAAACACCTTAACCAGTAAAATATCTAGACTCAGTAGAAACTAATCATGCAAACCAAATTTTAACAAGCTCTATGTAGTTCTTCATTAATAGGTACAAAGTACATGATGCAAGAGCTTAAACATGATCTATATGAGCACAACAATTGCCAAGTATCAAATTATTCAAGACATTAAACCATTTACCACATGCGGCATTTTCCGTTTCCAACCATATAACAATGAATGAAATAGTTCAAATTTCGCAATGAACATTAAAGATGAAGCTAAGAACATATGTGTTCATACGAAACAGCGGAGCGTGTCTCTCTCCCACACAAGCATGATGAATCATATTTTATTCAAACAAAAACAAAAAGAAAAACAAACAGACGCTCCAAGTAAAGTACATAAGATGTGACTGAATAAAAATATAGTTTCAAGAGAAATGACCTGATAAGTTGTCGATGAAGAAGGGGATGCCTTGGGCATCCGCAAGCTTAGATGCTTGAGTCTTCTTAAAATATCCAGGGATGAACCACGGGGGCATCCCCAAGCTTAGACTCTTCACTCTTCTTGATCATATTGTATCATCCTCCTCTCTTGACCCCTGAAAACTTCCTCCACACCAAACTCAAAACAAACTCATTAGAGGATTAGTGCATAATCAAAAATTCACATGTTCAGAGGTGACACAATCATTCTTAACACTTCTGGACATTGCTCAAAGCTACTGGAAATTAATGGAACAAAGAAATCCATCCAACACAGCAAAAGAGGCAATGCGAAATAAAAGGCAGAATCTATCAAAACAGAACAGTCCGTAAAAACGAATTTTAAAGAGGCACCAGACTTGCTCAGATGAAAATGCTCAAATTGAATGAAAGTTGCGTACATATCTGAGGATCACTCACGTAAATTGGCAGATTTTTCTGAGTTAACTACAGAGAATCATACCCAAATTCGTGACAGCAAGAAATCTGTTTCTGCGCAGTAATCCAAATCTAGTATTCACTTTACTATCAAAGACTTTACTCTGCACAACAATGCAATAAAATAAAGATAAGGAGAGGTTGCTACAGTAGTAACAACTTCCAAGACACAAATATAAAAAAAAATACTGTAGTAAAATAAAGACATGGGTTATCTCCCAAGAAGTGTTTTCTTTATAGCCATTAAGATGGGCTCAGCAGTTTTAATGATGCACTCCCAAGAAATAGTAGTTGAAGCAAAAGAGAGCATCAAGAGACAAATTCAAAACAAATTTAAGCCTAACATGCTTCCTATGCATAGGAATCTTGTAAATAAACAAATTCATGAAGCATGATGCAACAAGCATAAAAAGATAAAACAAGTGTAACTTCAAAAATTTCAGCATATAGAGAGGTGTTTTAGTAACATGAAAATTTCTACAACCATATTTTCCTCTCTCATAATAACTTTCAGTGACATCATGAACAAACTCAACAATATAAGTATCACATACAGCATTCTTATCATGAGTCTCATGCATAAAATTATTACTACTCCCAACATAAGCATAATCAATTTTATTAGTTGTAGTGGGAGCAAATTCAACAAAGTAGCTATCATTACTATTCTCATCATCAAATATAGGAGGTATAGTATCATCATAATTAAATTTATCCTCCATAGTAGGCGGCACCAAAAGACCACTATCATTATAATCATCATAAATAGGAGGCATATCATAATCAACATAAACTTTCTCCTCAATACCCGGAGGGCTAAAGAGATCATTTTCATCAAAACCGACCTCCCCAAGCTTAGAATTTTCTATATCATTATCAACAATGGTATTCAAAGCGTTCATACTAATATTACTACCAGCATGCAAATAAGGTTCCATAGGTTTTTTAATTTTCGCATTAAACCATTCATGTCTTGACTCAGGAAATAGTACAAAAAGCTCACAGATGTTTTCCATTATGCCTTACTAGTGTAAACAAGAAACAAAAAGATGCAATTGCAGGATCTAAAGGAAATAGCTTCGAGCACACGCACAACGGCAACAGAAAAGTACTTTTACCTGGGACCGGCGTATGAGTGCCTTTTACCTTTCCTCCCCAAGCAACGGCGCCGTAAAAGTGCTTGATGTCTACGGGTGCTTCTATTCTTGTAGACAGTAGTGTTGGGCCTCCAAGAGCAGAGGTTTGTAGAACAGCAGCAAGTTTCCCTTAAGTGGATCACCCAAGGTTTATCGAACTCAGGGAGGAAGAGGTCAAAGATATCCCTCTCAAGCAACCCTGCAATCACGATACAAGAAGTCTCTTGTGTCCCCAACACACCTAATACACTTGTCAGATGTATAGGTGCACTAGTTCGGTGAAGAGATAGTAAAATACAGGTGGTATGGATGTATATGAGTGGTAATAGAAATCTGAATAAAATATGGCAGCGAGTAAACATGCAACAGAACAGTAAGTAAACGGAGTTTCGATGCTTAGAAACAAGGCCTAGGGATCATACTTTCACTAGTGGACACTCTCAACATTGATCACATAATAAAACCACTCTACACTCTTTTGTTGGATGATGAACACCACTAAATGTGTAGGGCTACAAGAGCACCTCAATGCCGGAGTTAACAAGCTCCACAACATTCGATGTTCATATTTAAATAACCTTAGAGTGCATGATAGATCATTGCAATTACACCAAGTACTAACATAGCATGCACACTGTCACCATCACACTATGAAGGAGGAATAGATCACATCAATACTATCATAGCAATAATTAACTTCATAATCTACTAGAGATTACAATCATAAACTACGCCAAGTACTTACATGATGCACACACTGTCACCGTTACACCATGAAGGAGGAATAGAATACTTTAATAACATCACTAGAGTAACACATAGATGAACTGTGATACGAAACTCATATGAATCTCAATCATGTAAGGCAGCTCATGAGATCATTGTATTGAAGTACATAGGAGAGAGATTAACCACATAGCTACCGGTACAACCCTTAGCCTCGATGGAGAACTACTCCCTCCTCATGGGAGACAGCAGCGTTGATGAAGATGGCGGTGGTGTTGATGGAGATGCCTTCCGGGGGCACTTCCCCGTCCCGGCGGCGTGCCGGAACAAAGACTCATGTCCCCCAGATCTTGGCTTCGCGATGGCGGCGGCTCTGGAAGGTTTCTCGTACCGTGGCTTTTCCGTATCGAGGTTTTAGGTCGAGGAGGCTTAAATAGGCGAAGAGGCGGAGTCGGAGGGCTTACGAGGCGGTGACACAATAGGGGGGCGCGGCCCAGGCCCTGGCCGCGCCGCCCTATCATCTGGGCCCACCAGGGCTCCCCTCTGGTGGCTCTCGGGTGTTCTGGAAGCTTCGTGAAAAAATAGGATACTGGGCATTGATTTCGTCCGATTCCGAGAATATTTCCTTACTAGGATTTCTTGAACCAAAAACAACAGAAAACAGGAACTGGCCCTTCGGCATCTCGTCAATAGGTTAGTTCCGGAAAACGCATAATAATGACATATAATGTGTATAAAACATGTAGGTATCATCATAAAAGTAGCATGGAACATAAGAAATTATAGATACGTTTGGGACGTATCAATCGCCCAGTTCTTCGCATAATCTCATCGAAACACTTGGATATATGCTATGCTTTTTTGGCTTCCCTACTTACTGATGACATGTACACTTACCCCACTGCTATCCTTGCTCTATTTTCTCATTCACAGATAGTTGGAGTGGTGAAGAACGTGGCGCTCTTGCCAAGAGGGGAAGGCCAACAGTGCCTCCACCCCGCCGTTCTAGTGGTCACATGCCCCCTAAAGCACCTCAGACTACTGACACTGGCAGCTCCGCTGGGGGAAGAAGCAAGACAGTTGGTGGTAAGAGGAAGGACAAGCATGTCGCCCAAGAGGATGATGAAATAGTGCCAGACTTTAATATAGGAGAAGCACATCGTGGTGACTGGCAGAGTTTGAGGACGGAGAATCCGTATCGCTATGAGAAACGGACTTACACTGGTGGGGACAAGTTCTTCTGGACCAAGACTCAAGCACGCTATGGGAAGACTTCTATGACACTAGAGAGTGTATGAAGAATGGTGCTGTTGTGATGCCCAAGGTCATTGATGACCCACAAGTATAGGGGATTGCAACAGTCTTCGCGGGAAGTAAAACCCAATTTATTGATTCGACACAAGGGGAGACAAAGAATAGGTTAGTGCCGGAAAATGCATAATAATGACATATAATGTGTATAAAACATGTGAGTATCATCATAAAAGTAGCATGGAACATAAGAAATTATAGATACGCTTGAGACGTATCAAGCATCCCCTAAGCTTAGTTCCTACTCGCCTCCTCGAGTAGGTAAACGATAACAAAGATAATTTCTGAAGTGACATGCTATCATAATCTTGATCAATACTATTGTAAAGCATATGAGATGAATGCAAAGCGATTCGAAGCAATGATGAAGATAATGAGTAAACAAATGAATCATATAGCAAAGACTTTTCATGAATAATACTTTCAAGACAAGCATCAATAAGACTTGCATAAGAGTTACTCATAAAGCAATAAATTCTTAGTAGAAAGCTTTGAAGCAACACAAAGGAAGATATAAGTTTCAGCGGTTGCTTTCAACTTCAACATATATATCTCATGGATAATTGTCAACACAAAGTAATATAACAAGTGCAATAGGTAAACATGTAAGAATCAATGCACACAGTTGATACAAGTGTTTGCTTCCAGGATAGAAAGAATAGGTAAACCGACTCAACAATAAAGTAGAAGAATGGCCCTTCGCAGAGGGAAGCATTGATTACTATTTTTGTGCTAGAGCTTTTCATTTTGAAAACATAGAAACAATTTTGTCAACGGTAGTAATAAATCATATGTGTTATGTATAAGATATCCCATAAGTTGCAAGCCCTGTGCATAGTATACCAATAGTGCTCGTGACCTTGTCCTAAATTAGCTGGACTAGAAGACATGGACATTATCATTGTACAGCATATGTTTCAACCAAGTGTCACAAAGGGGTACTCTATGCCACCATGTACAAAGGTCTAAGGAGAAAGCTCGCATTGGATTTCGCGTTTGATTATTCTCAACCTTAGACATCCATACCGGACAACATAGACAACAGATAATGGACTCCCCTCTTTAATGCATAGCATTCAACAACA